>NC_059466.1:52873103-53003103 GCF_905237065.1 Salmo salar
GTGGGTTTTGTCCATTATATCTCGAAGTGGTGGATTTTCAGTCTTGTGGAATATACCCAAAATAGTGTTGCATTTTGACCTTTTTATTGTTATTTTATGGGAATAAATTCAAATCTTCCGATTGAATCTTAATTGTTGTGACAAAGTCCCAATAGAAATGGATGGATTTTTTTGTTGTTGTTGGCAAATGAATAGAATAGTCCGTAAACCACTTAAAACAATTGAATTAAGGAATTAATTTAATTTAAACAAATAAAATTAACCTTTATTGAAGTAAATGATCATCTCAGAAGACTATGCAACAGGGTTAGAAACACTATTAAAAAGACATTTCCTATGCACTAATATATACACCATATCTTGTTACATCCAGGGTTTTCGTAGGTTGTCATTTAAAAAAGAAAATCCATGATTTTAAAACGATAGCAAACAAGTTCCTCATGATGATTAACAAGGAGGAAAAGAAAAAAAAACACACTGCATAAATTGCACTTTCAGTCAATTGTACAATAAACGTGATCATTAAACGTGATCAATAAACGCGACTGTCCTGAGGTAAAAGCAACCGCTCTTACAGTAAAGTATATGGTAAAGATGGGATACACCCCTGTGAGGAACGAGATTCACCCCTGTGAGGAACGAGATTCTGTGATCTGTGAGGGCTGGAGTACACCCCCTGTGAGGAACGAGATACACCCCTGTGAGGAACGAGATACACCCCTGTGAGGAACGAGATACACCCCTGTGAGGAACGAGATACACCCCTGTGAGGAACGAGATACACCCCTGTGAGGAACGAGATACTGTGATTTGTGAGGGCTGAAGTACACCCCAAAAATACAACCCTGTGAGGAACGAGCTACACCCCTGGAGTACGGTACACCCCTGTGAAGGCTGGAGTACACCCCTGTGAGGAACGAGCTACACCCCTGGAGTACGGTACACCCCTGTAGGGCCTGGTGTCAATCTACAGAGTTGACAGTGTCCTCCTCCTCCTTGACCTCATCTGGACTGTTCAGAGCTGAGGAATAGAACACAACAAACAGGAAGAGAAAAACAAGTCAGTAAATATTATTTTTAATAGAAGTCTGATCTGTAGTGTTCCAGTCACCATGGCTACCTACTCCTGACTCTCAGCCTGTGATCTGTAGTGTTCCAGTCACCATGGTTACCTACTCCTGAGACTCTCAGCCTGTGATCTGTAGTGTTCCAGTCACCATGGCTACCTACTCCTGACTCTCAGCCTGTGATCTGTAGTGTTCCAGTCACCATGGCTACCTACTCCTGACTCTCAGCCTGTGATCTGTAGTGTACCCAGTCACCATGGATACCTACTCCTGACTCTCAGCCTGTGATCTGTAGTGTACCCAGTCACCATGGCTACCTACTCCTGACTCTCAGCCTGTGATCTGTAGTGTTCCAGTCACCATGGTTACCTACTCCTGAGACTCTCAGCCTGTGATCTGTAGTGTTCCAGTCACCATGGCTACCTACTCCTGACTCTCAGCCTGTGATCTGTAGTGTTCCAGTCACCATGGCTACCTACTCCTGACTCTCAGCCTGTGATCTGTAGTGTACCCAGTCACCATGGATACCTACTCCTGACTCTCAGCCTGTGATCTGTAGTGTACCCAGTCACCATGGTTACCTACTCCTGAGACTCTCAGCCTGTGATCTGTAGTGTTCCAGTCACCATGGCTACCTACTCCTGAGACTCTCAGCCTGTGATCTGTAGTGTTCCAGTCACCATGGTTACCTACTCCTGACTCTCAGCCTGTGATCTGTAGTGTTCCAGTCACCATGGCTACCTACTCCTGACTCTCAGCCTGTGATCTGTAGTGTTCCAGTCACCATGGCTACCTACTCCTGACTCTCAGCCTGTGATCTGTAGTGTTCCAGTCACCATGGCTACCTACTCCTGAGACTCTCAGCCTGTGATCTGTAGTGTTCCAGTCACCATGGTTACCTACTCCTGAGACTCTCAGCCTGTGATCTGTAGTGTACCCAGTCACCATGGCTACCTACTCCTGAGACTCTCAGCCTGTGATCTGTAGTGTTCCAGTCACCATGGTTACCTACTCCTGACTCTCAGCCTGTGATCTGTAGTGTTCCAGTCACCATGGTTACCTACTCCTGAGACTCTCAGCCTGTGATCTGTAGTGTTCCAGGCACCATGGTTACCTACTCCTGACTCTCAGCCTGTGATCTGTAGTGTTCCAGTCACCATGGCTACCTACTCCTGACTCTCAGCCTGTGATCTGTAGTGTTCCAGTCACCATGGTTACCTACTCCTGAGACTCTCAGCCTGTGATCTGTAGTGTACCCAGTCACCATGGCTACCTACTCCTGAGACTCTCAGCCTGTGATCTGTAGTGTTCCAGTCACCATGGCTACCTACTCCTGACTCTCAGCCTGTGATCTGTAGTGTTCCAGTCACCATGGTTACCTACTCCTGAGACTCTCAGCCTGTGATCTGTAGTGTACCCAGTCACCATGGCTACCTACTCCTGACTCTCAGCCTGTGATCTGTAGTGTTCCAGTCACCATGGTTACCTACTCCTGACTCTCAGCCTGTGATCTGTAGTGTTCCAGTCACCATGGTTACCTACTCCTGAGACTCTCAGCCTGTGATCTGTAGTGTTCCAGTCACCATGGTTACCTACTCCTGACTCTCAGCCTGTGATCTGTAGTGTTCCAGTCACCATGGCTACCTACTCCTGACTCTCAGCCTGTGATCTGTAGTGTTCCAGTCACCATGGTTACCTACTCCTGAGACTCTCAGCCTGTGATCTGTAGTGTACCCAGTCACCATGGCTACCTACTCCTGAGACTCTCAGCCTGTGATCTGTAGTGTTCCAGTCACCATGGCTACCTACTCCTGACTCTCAGCCTGTGATCTGTAGTGTTCCAGTCACCATGGTTACCTACTCCTGAGACTCTCAGCCTGTGATCTGTAGTGTACCCAGTCACCATGGCTACCTACTCCTGACTCTCAGCCTGTGATCTGTAGTGTTCCAGTCACCATGGTTACCTACTCCTGAGACTCTCAGCCTGTGATCTGTAGTGTACCCAGTCACCATGGCTACCTACTCCTGAGACTCTCAGCCTGTGATCTGTAGTGTTCCAGTCACCATGGCTACCTACTCCTGACTCTCAGCCTGTGATCTGTAGTGTTCCAGTCACCATGGCTACCTACTCCTGACTCTCAGCCTGTGATCTGTAGTGTTCCAGTCACCATGGCTACCTACTCCTGAGACTCTCAGCCTGTGATCTGTAGTGTTCCAGTCACCATGGTTACCTACTCCTGAGACTCTCAGCCTGTGATCTGTAGTGTACCCAGTCACCATGGCTACCTACTCCTGAGACTCTCAGCCTGTGATCTGTAGTGTTCCAGTCACCATGGTTACCTACTCCTGACTCTCAGCCTGTGATCTGTAGTGTTCCAGTCACCATGGCTACCTACTCCTGACTCTCAGCCTGTGATCTGTAGTGTTCCAGTCACCATGGCTACCTACTCCTGAGACTCTCAGCCTGTGATCTGTAGTGTTCCAGTCACCATGGCTACCTACTCCTGAGACTCTCAGCCTGTGATCTGTAGTGTTCCAGTCACCATGGCTACCTACTCCTGACTCTCAGCCTGTGATCTGTAGTGTACCCAGTCACCATGGCTACCTACTCCTGACTCTCAGCCTGTGATCTGTAGTGTTCCAGTCACCATGGTTACCTACTCCTGAGACTCTCAGCCTGTGATCTGTAGTGTTCCAGTCACCATGGCTACCTACTCCTGAGACTCTCAGCCTGTGATCTGTAGTGTTCCAGTCACCATGGCTACCTACTCCTGACTCTCAGCCTGTGATCTGTAGTGTTCCAGTCACCATGGCTACCTACTCCTGACTCTCAGCCTGTGATCTGTAGTGTTCCAGTCACCATGGCTACCTACTCCTGACTCTCAGCCTGTGATCTGTAGTGTACCCAGTCACCATGGCTACCTACTCCTGAGACTCTCAGCCTGTGATCTGTAGTGTTCCAGTCACCATGGCTACCTACTCCTGACTCTCAGCCTGTGATCTGTAGTGTTCCAGTCACCATGGCTACCTACTCCTGACTCTCAGCCTGTGATCTGTAGTGTACCCAGTCACCATGGATACCTACTCCTGACTCTCAGCCTGTGATCTGTAGTGTACCCAGTCACCATGGTTACCTACTCCTGAGACTCTCAGCCTGTGATCTGTAGTGTTCCAGTCACCATGGCTACCTACTACTGAGACTCTCAGCCTGTGATCTGTAGTGTTCCAGTCACCATGGTTACCTACTCCTGACTCTCAGCCTGTGATCTGTAGTGTTCCAGTCACCATGGCTACCTACTCCTGACTCTCAGCCTGTGATCTGTAGTGTTCCAGTCACCATGGCTACCTACTCCTGACTCTCAGCCTGTGATCTGTAGTGTTCCAGTCACCATGGCTACCTACTCCTGAGACTCTCAGCCTGTGATCTGTAGTGTTCCAGTCACCATGGTTACCTACTCCTGAGACTCTCAGCCTGTGATCTGTAGTGTACCCAGTCACCATGGCTACCTACTCCTGAGACTCTCAGCCTGTGATCTGTAGTGTTCCAGTCACCATGGTTACCTACTCCTGACTCTCAGCCTGTGATCTGTAGTGTTCCAGTCACCATGGTTACCTACTCCTGAGACTCTCAGCCTGTGATCTGTAGTGTTCCAGTCACCATGGTTACCTACTCCTGACTCTCAGCCTGTGATCTGTAGTGTTCCAGTCACCATGGCTACCTACTCCTGACTCTCAGCCTGTGATCTGTAGTGTTCCAGTCACCATGGTTACCTACTCCTGAGACTCTCAGCCTGTGATCTGTAGTGTACCCAGTCACCATGGCTACCTACTCCTGAGACTCTCAGCCTGTGATCTGTAGTGTTCCAGTCACCATGGCTACCTACTCCTGACTCTCAGCCTGTGATCTGTAGTGTTCCAGTCACCATGGTTACCTACTCCTGAGACTCTCAGCCTGTGATCTGTAGTGTACCCAGTCACCATGGCTACCTACTCCTGACTCTCAGCCTGTGATCTGTAGTGTTCCAGTCACCATGGCTACCTACTCCTGACTCTCAGCCTGTGATCTGTAGTGTTCCAGTCACCATGGCTACCTACTCCTGACTCTCAGCCTGTGATCTGTAGTGTTCCAGTCACCATGGCTACCTACTCCTGAGACTCTCAGCCTGTGATCTGTAGTGTTCCAGTCACCATGGTTACCTACTCCTGAGACTCTCAGCCTGTGATCTGTAGTGTACCCAGTCACCATGGCTACCTACTCCTGAGACTCTCAGCCTGTGATCTGTAGTGTTCCAGTCACCATGGTTACCTACTCCTGACTCTCAGCCTGTGATCTGTAGTGTTCCAGTCACCATGGCTACCTACTCCTGACTCTCAGCCTGTGATCTGTAGTGTTCCAGTCACCATGGTTACCTACTCCTGAGACTCTCAGCCTGTGATCTGTAGTGTTCCAGTCACCATGGCTACCTACTCCTGAGACTCTCAGCCTGTGATCTGTAGTGTTCCAGTCACCATGGCTACCTACTCCTGACTCTCAGCCTGTGATCTGTAGTGTTCCAGTCACCATGGCTACCTACTCCTGACTCTCAGCCTGTGATCTGTAGTGTTCCAGTCACCATGGCTACCTACTCCTGACTCTCAGCCTGTGATCTGTAGTGTTCCAGTCACCATGGTTACCTACTCCTGAGACTCTCAGCCTGTGATCTGTAGTGTTCCAGTCACCATGGCTACCTACTCCTGACTCTCAGCCTGTGATCTGTAGTGTTCCAGTCACCATGGCTACCTACTCCTGACTCTCAGCCTGTGATCTGTAGTGTTCCAGTCACCATGGCTACCTACTCCTGACTCTCAGCCTGTGATCTGTAGTGTTCCAGTCACCATGGTTACCTACTCCTGAGACTCTCAGCCTGTGATCTGTAGTGTTCCAGTCACCATGGCTACCTACTCCTGACTCTCAGCCTGTGATCTGTAGTGTTCCAGTCACCATGGCTACCTACTCCTGACTCTCAGCCTGTGATCTGTAGTGTACCCAGTCACCATGGATACCTACTCCTGACTCTCAGCCTGTGATCTGTAGTGTACCCAGTCACCATGGTTACCTACTCCTGAGACTCTCAGCCTGTGATCTGTAGTGTTCCAGTCACCATGGCTACCTACTCCTGAGACTCTCAGCCTGTGATCTGTAGTGTTCCAGTCACCATGGTTACCTACTCCTGACTCTCAGCCTGTGATCTGTAGTGTTCCAGTCACCATGGCTACCTACTCCTGACTCTCAGCCTGTGATCTGTAGTGTTCCAGTCACCATGGCTACCTACTCCTGACTCTCAGCCTGTGATCTGTAGTGTTCCAGTCACCATGGCTACCTACTCCTGAGACTCTCAGCCTGTGATCTGTAGTGTTCCAGTCACCATGGTTACCTACTCCTGAGACTCTCAGCCTGTGATCTGTAGTGTACCCAGTCACCATGGCTACCTACTCCTGAGACTCTCAGCCTGTGATCTGTAGTGTTCCAGTCACCATGGTTACCTACTCCTGACTCTCAGCCTGTGATCTGTAGTGTTCCAGTCACCATGGTTACCTACTCCTGAGACTCTCAGCCTGTGATCTGTAGTGTTCCAGTCACCATGGTTACCTACTCCTGACTCTCAGCCTGTGATCTGTAGTGTTCCAGTCACCATGGCTACCTACTCCTGACTCTCAGCCTGTGATCTGTAGTGTTCCAGTCACCATGGTTACCTACTCCTGAGACTCTCAGCCTGTGATCTGTAGTGTACCCAGTCACCATGGCTACCTACTCCTGAGACTCTCAGCCTGTGATCTGTAGTGTTCCAGTCACCATGGCTACCTACTCCTGACTCTCAGCCTGTGATCTGTAGTGTTCCAGTCACCATGGTTACCTACTCCTGAGACTCTCAGCCTGTGATCTGTAGTGTACCCAGTCACCATGGCTACCTACTCCTGACTCTCAGCCTGTGATCTGTAGTGTTCCAGTCACCATGGTTACCTACTCCTGACTCTCAGCCTGTGATCTGTAGTGTTCCAGTCACCATGGTTACCTACTCCTGAGACTCTCAGCCTGTGATCTGTAGTGTTCCAGTCACCATGGTTACCTACTCCTGACTCTCAGCCTGTGATCTGTAGTGTTCCAGTCACCATGGCTACCTACTCCTGACTCTCAGCCTGTGATCTGTAGTGTTCCAGTCACCATGGTTACCTACTCCTGAGACTCTCAGCCTGTGATCTGTAGTGTACCCAGTCACCATGGCTACCTACTCCTGAGACTCTCAGCCTGTGATCTGTAGTGTTCCAGTCACCATGGCTACCTACTCCTGACTCTCAGCCTGTGATCTGTAGTGTTCCAGTCACCATGGTTACCTACTCCTGAGACTCTCAGCCTGTGATCTGTAGTGTACCCAGTCACCATGGCTACCTACTCCTGACTCTCAGCCTGTGATCTGTAGTGTTCCAGTCACCATGGTTACCTACTCCTGAGACTCTCAGCCTGTGATCTGTAGTGTACCCAGTCACCATGGCTACCTACTCCTGAGACTCTCAGCCTGTGATCTGTAGTGTTCCAGTCACCATGGCTACCTACTCCTGACTCTCAGCCTGTGATCTGTAGTGTTCCAGTCACCATGGCTACCTACTCCTGACTCTCAGCCTGTGATCTGTAGTGTTCCAGTCACCATGGCTACCTACTCCTGAGACTCTCAGCCTGTGATCTGTAGTGTTCCAGTCACCATGGTTACCTACTCCTGAGACTCTCAGCCTGTGATCTGTAGTGTACCCAGTCACCATGGCTACCTACTCCTGAGACTCTCAGCCTGTGATCTGTAGTGTTCCAGTCACCATGGTTACCTACTCCTGACTCTCAGCCTGTGATCTGTAGTGTTCCAGTCACCATGGCTACCTACTCCTGACTCTCAGCCTGTGATCTGTAGTGTTCCAGTCACCATGGCTACCTACTCCTGAGACTCTCAGCCTGTGATCTGTAGTGTTCCAGTCACCATGGCTACCTACTCCTGAGACTCTCAGCCTGTGATCTGTAGTGTTCCAGTCACCATGGCTACCTACTCCTGACTCTCAGCCTGTGATCTGTAGTGTACCCAGTCACCATGGCTACCTACTCCTGACTCTCAGCCTGTGATCTGTAGTGTTCCAGTCACCATGGTTACCTACTCCTGAGACTCTCAGCCTGTGATCTGTAGTGTTCCAGTCACCATGGCTACCTACTCCTGAGACTCTCAGCCTGTGATCTGTAGTGTTCCAGTCACCATGGCTACCTACTCCTGACTCTCAGCCTGTGATCTGTAGTGTTCCAGTCACCATGGCTACCTACTCCTGACTCTCAGCCTGTGATCTGTAGTGTTCCAGTCACCATGGCTACCTACTCCTGACTCTCAGCCTGTGATCTGTAGTGTACCCAGTCACCATGGCTACCTACTCCTGAGACTCTCAGCCTGTGATCTGTAGTGTTCCAGTCACCATGGCTACCTACTCCTGACTCTCAGCCTGTGATCTGTAGTGTTCCAGTCACCATGGCTACCTACTCCTGACTCTCAGCCTGTGATCTGTAGTGTACCCAGTCACCATGGATACCTACTCCTGACTCTCAGCCTGTGATCTGTAGTGTACCCAGTCACCATGGTTACCTACTCCTGAGACTCTCAGCCTGTGATCTGTAGTGTTCCAGTCACCATGGCTACCTACTCCTGAGACTCTCAGCCTGTGATCTGTAGTGTTCCAGTCACCATGGTTACCTACTCCTGACTCTCAGCCTGTGATCTGTAGTGTTCCAGTCACCATGGCTACCTACTCCTGACTCTCAGCCTGTGATCTGTAGTGTTCCAGTCACCATGGCTACCTACTCCTGACTCTCAGCCTGTGATCTGTAGTGTTCCAGTCACCATGGCTACCTACTCCTGAGACTCTCAGCCTGTGATCTGTAGTGTTCCAGTCACCATGGTTACCTACTCCTGAGACTCTCAGCCTGTGATCTGTAGTGTACCCAGTCACCATGGCTACCTACTCCTGAGACTCTCAGCCTGTGATCTGTAGTGTTCCAGTCACCATGGTTACCTACTCCTGACTCTCAGCCTGTGATCTGTAGTGTTCCAGTCACCATGGTTACCTACTCCTGAGACTCTCAGCCTGTGATCTGTAGTGTTCCAGTCACCATGGTTACCTACTCCTGACTCTCAGCCTGTGATCTGTAGTGTTCCAGTCACCATGGCTACCTACTCCTGACTCTCAGCCTGTGATCTGTAGTGTTCCAGTCACCATGGTTACCTACTCCTGAGACTCTCAGCCTGTGATCTGTAGTGTACCCAGTCACCATGGCTACCTACTCCTGACTCTCAGCCTGTGATCTGTAGTGTTCCAGTCACCATGGCTACCTACTCCTGACTCTCAGCCTGTGATCTGTAGTGTTCCAGTCACCATGGCTACCTACTCCTGACTCTCAGCCTGTGATCTGTAGTGTTCCAGTCACCATGGCTACCTACTCCTGAGACTCTCAGCCTGTGATCTGTAGTGTTCCAGTCACCATGGTTACCTACTCCTGAGACTCTCAGCCTGTGATCTGTAGTGTACCCAGTCACCATGGCTACCTACTCCTGAGACTCTCAGCCTGTGATCTGTAGTGTTCCAGTCACCATGGTTACCTACTCCTGACTCTCAGCCTGTGATCTGTAGTGTTCCAGTCACCATGGCTACCTACTCCTGACTCTCAGCCTGTGATCTGTAGTGTTCCAGTCACCATGGTTACCTACTCCTGAGACTCTCAGCCTGTGATCTGTAGTGTTCCAGTCACCATGGCTACCTACTCCTGAGACTCTCAGCCTGTGATCTGTAGTGTTCCAGTCACCATGGCTACCTACTCCTGACTCTCAGCCTGTGATCTGTAGTGTTCCAGTCACCATGGCTACCTACTCCTGACTCTCAGCCTGTGATCTGTAGTGTTCCAGTCACCATGGCTACCTACTCCTGACTCTCAGCCTGTGATCTGTAGTGTACCCAGTCACCATGGCTACCTACTCCTGAGACTCTCAGCCTGTGATCTGTAGTGTTCCAGTCACCATGGCTACCTACTCCTGACTCTCAGCCTGTGATCTGTAGTGTTCCAGTCACCATGGCTACCTACTCCTGACTCTCAGCCTGTGATCTGTAGTGTACCCAGTCACCATGGATACCTACTCCTGACTCTCAGCCTGTGATCTGTAGTGTACCCAGTCACCATGGTTACCTACTCCTGAGACTCTCAGCCTGTGATCTGTAGTGTTCCAGTCACCATGGCTACCTACTCCTGAGACTCTCAGCCTGTGATCTGTAGTGTTCCAGTCACCATGGTTACCTACTCCTGACTCTCAGCCTGTGATCTGTAGTGTTCCAGTCACCATGGCTACCTACTCCTGACTCTCAGCCTGTGATCTGTAGTGTTCCAGTCACCATGGCTACCTACTCCTGAGACTCTCAGCCTGTGATCTGTAGTGTTCCAGTCACCATGGTTACCTACTCCTGAGACTCTCAGCCTGTGATCTGTAGTGTACCCAGTCACCATGGCTACCTACTCCTGAGACTCTCAGCCTGTGATCTGTAGTGTTCCAGTCACCATGGTTACCTACTCCTGACTCTCAGCCTGTGATCTGTAGTGTTCCAGTCACCATGGTTACCTACTCCTGAGACTCTCAGCCTGTGATCTGTAGTGTACCCAGTCACCATGGTTACCTACTCCTGAGACTCTCAGCCTGTGATCTGTAGTGTACCCAGTCACCATGGCTACCTACTCCTGACTCTCAGCCTGTGATCTGTAGTGTTCCAGTCACCATGGTTACCTACTCCTGAGACTCTCAGCCTGTGATCTGTAGTGTTCCAGTCACCATGGCTACCTACTCCTGAGACTCTCAGCCTGTGATCTGTAGTGTTCCAGTCACCATGGTTACCTACTCCTGAGACTCTCAGCCTGTGATCTGTAGTGTACCCAGTCACCATGGCTACCTACTCCTGACTCTCAGCCTGTGATCTGTAGTGTTCCAGTCACTATGGTTACCTACTCCTGAGACTCTCAGCCTGTGATCTGTAGTGTTCCAGTCACCATGGCTACCTACTCCTGACTCTCAGCCTGTGATCTGTAGTGTTCCAGTCACCATGGCTACCTACTCCTGACTCTCAGCCTGTGATCTGTAGTGTACCCAGTCACCATGGATACCTACTCCTGACTCTCAGCCTGTGATCTGTAGTGTACCCAGTCACCATGGTTACCTACTCCTGAGACTCTCAGCCTGTGATCTGTAGTGTTCCAGTCACCATGGCTACCTACTCCTGAGACTCTCAGCCTGTGATCTGTAGTGTTCCAGTCACCATGGTTACCTACTCCTGACTCTCAGCCTGTGATCTGTAGTGTTCCAGTCACCATGGCTACCTACTCCTGACTCTCAGCCTGTGATCTGTAGTGTTCCAGTCACCATGGCTACCTACTCCTGACTCTCAGCCTGTGATCTGTAGTGTTCCAGTCACCATGGCTACCTACTCCTGAGACTCTCAGCCTGTGATCTGTAGTGTTCCCAGTCACCATGGTTACCTACTCCTGAGACTCTCAGCCTGTGATCTGTAGTGTACCCAGTCACCATGGCTACCTACTCCTGAGACTCTCAGCCTGTGATCTGTAGTGTTCCAGTCACCATGGTTACCTACTCCTGAGACTCTCAGCCTGTGATCTGTAGTGTTCCAGTCACCATGGTTACCTACTCCTGACTCTCAGCCTGTGATCTGTAGTGTTCCAGTCACCATGGCTACCTACTCCTGACTCTCAGCCTGTGATCTGTAGTGTTCCAGTCACCATGGTTACCTACTCCTGAGACTCTCAGCCTGTGATCTGTAGTGTACCCAGTCACCATGGCTACCTACTCCTGAGACTCTCAGCCTGTGATCTGTAGTGTTCCAGTCACCATGGCTACCTACTCCTGACTCTCAGCCTGTGATCTGTAGTGTTCCAGTCACCATGGTTACCTACTCCTGAGACTCTCAGCCTGTGATCTGTAGTGTACCCAGTCACCATGGCTACCTACTCCTGACTCTCAGCCTGTGATCTGTAGTGTTCCAGTCACCATGGCTACCTACTCCTGACTCTCAGCCTGTGATCTGTAGTGTTCCAGTCACCATGGCTACCTACTCCTGACTCTCAGCCTGTGATCTGTAGTGTTCCAGTCACCATGGCTACCTACTCCTGAGACTCTCAGCCTGTGATCTGTAGTGTTCCAGTCACCATGGTTACCTACTCCTGACTCTCAGCCTGTGATCTGTAGTGTTCCAGTCACCATGGCTACCTACTCCTGACTCTCAGCCTGTGATCTGTAGTGTTCCAGTCACCATGGTTACCTACTCCTGAGACTCTCAGCCTGTGATCTGTAGTGTTCCAGTCACCATGGCTACCTACTCCTGAGACTCTCAGCCTGTGATCTGTAGTGTTCCAGTCACCATGGCTACCTACTCCTGACTCTCAGCCTGTGATCTGTAGTGTTCCAGTCACCATGGCTACCTACTCCTGACTCTCAGCCTGTGATCTGTAGTGTTCCAGTCACCATGGCTACCTACTCCTGACTCTCAGCCTGTGATCTGTAGTGTTCCAGTCACCATGGTTACCTACTCCTGAGACTCTCAGCCTGTGATCTGTAGTGTTCCAGTCACCATGGCTACCTACTCCTGACTCTCAGCCTGTGATCTGTAGTGTTCCAGTCACCATGGCTACCTACTCCTGACTCTCAGCCTGTGATCTGTAGTGTTCCAGTCACCATGGCTACCTACTCCTGACTCTCAGCCTGTGATCTGTAGTGTTCCAGTCACCATGGTTACCTACTCCTGAGACTCTCAGCCTGTGATCTGTAGTGTTCCAGTCACCATGGCTACCTACTCCTGACTCTCAGCCTGTGATCTGTAGTGTTCCAGTCACCATGGCTACCTACTCCTGACTCTCAGCCTGTGATCTGTAGTGTACCCAGTCACCATGGATACCTACTCCTGACTCTCAGCCTGTGATCTGTAGTGTACCCAGTCACCATGGTTACCTACTCCTGAGACTCTCAGCCTGTGATCTGTAGTGTTCCAGTCACCATGGCTACCTACTCCTGAGACTCTCAGCCTGTGATCTGTAGTGTTCCAGTCACCATGGTTACCTACTCCTGACTCTCAGCCTGTGATCTGTAGTGTTCCAGTCACCATGGCTACCTACTCCTGACTCTCAGCCTGTGATCTGTAGTGTTCCAGTCACCATGGCTACCTACTCCTGACTCTCAGCCTGTGATCTGTAGTGTTCCAGTCACCATGGCTACCTACTCCTGAGACTCTCAGCCTGTGATCTGTAGTGTTCCAGTCACCATGGTTACCTACTCCTGAGACTCTCAGCCTGTGATCTGTAGTGTACCCAGTCACCATGGCTACCTACTCCTGAGACTCTCAGCCTGTGATCTGTAGTGTTCCAGTCACCATGGTTACCTACTCCTGACTCTCAGCCTGTGATCTGTAGTGTTCCAGTCACCATGGTTACCTACTCCTGAGACTCTCAGCCTGTGATCTGTAGTGTTCCAGTCACCATGGTTACCTACTCCTGACTCTCAGCCTGTGATCTGTAGTGTTCCAGTCACCATGGCTACCTACTCCTGACTCTCAGCCTGTGATCTGTAGTGTTCCAGTCACCATGGTTACCTACTCCTGAGACTCTCAGCCTGTGATCTGTAGTGTACCCAGTCACCATGGCTACCTACTCCTGAGACTCTCAGCCTGTGATCTGTAGTGTTCCAGTCACCATGGCTACCTACTCCTGACTCTCAGCCTGTGATCTGTAGTGTTCCAGTCACCATGGTTACCTACTCCTGAGACTCTCAGCCTGTGATCTGTAGTGTACCCAGTCACCATGGCTACCTACTCCTGACTCTCAGCCTGTGATCTGTAGTGTTCCAGTCACCATGGTTACCTACTCCTGACTCTCAGCCTGTGATCTGTAGTGTTCCAGTCACCATGGTTACCTACTCCTGAGACTCTCAGCCTGTGATCTGTAGTGTTCCAGTCACCATGGTTACCTACTCCTGACTCTCAGCCTGTGATCTGTAGTGTTCCAGTCACCATGGCTACCTACTCCTGACTCTCAGCCTGTGATCTGTAGTGTTCCAGTCACCATGGTTACCTACTCCTGAGACTCTCAGCCTGTGATCTGTAGTGTACCCAGTCACCATGGCTACCTACTCCTGAGACTCTCAGCCTGTGATCTGTAGTGTTCCAGTCACCATGGCTACCTACTCCTGACTCTCAGCCTGTGATCTGTAGTGTTCCAGTCACCATGGTTACCTACTCCTGAGACTCTCAGCCTGTGATCTGTAGTGTACCCAGTCACCATGGCTACCTACTCCTGACTCTCAGCCTGTGATCTGTAGTGTTCCAGTCACCATGGTTACCTACTCCTGAGACTCTCAGCCTGTGATCTGTAGTGTACCCAGTCACCATGGCTACCTACTCCTGAGACTCTCAGCCTGTGATCTGTAGTGTTCCAGTCACCATGGCTACCTACTCCTGACTCTCAGCCTGTGATCTGTAGTGTTCCAGTCACCATGGCTACCTACTCCTGACTCTCAGCCTGTGATCTGTAGTGTTCCAGTCACCATGGCTACCTACTCCTGAGACTCTCAGCCTGTGATCTGTAGTGTTCCCAGTCACCATGGCTACCTACTCCTGAGACTCTCAGCCTGTGATCTGTAGTGTACCCAGTCACCATGGCTACCTACTCCTGAGACTCTCAGCCTGTGATCTGTAGTGTTCCAGTCACCATGGTTACCTACTCCTGACTCTCAGCCTGTGATCTGTAGTGTTCCAGTCACCATGGCTACCTACTCCTGAGACTCTCAGCCTGTGATCTGTAGTGTTCCAGTCACCATGGCTACCTACTCCTGAGACTCTCAGCCTGTGATCTGTAGTGTTCCAGTCACCATGGCTACCTACTCCTGACTCTCAGCCTGTGATCTGTAGTGTACCCAGTCACCATGGCTACCTACTCCTGACTCTCAGCCTGTGATCTGTAGTGTTCCAGTCACCATGGTTACCTACTCCTGAGACTCTCAGCCTGTGATCTGTAGTGTTCCAGTCACCATGGCTACCTACTCCTGAGACTCTCAGCCTGTGATCTGTAGTGTTCCAGTCACCATGGCTACCTACTCCTGACTCTCAGCCTGTGATCTGTAGTGTTCCAGTCACCATGGCTACCTACTCCTGACTCTCAGCCTGTGATCTGTAGTGTTCCAGTCACCATGGCTACCTACTCCTGACTCTCAGCCTGTGATCTGTAGTGTACCCAGTCACCATGGCTACCTACTCCTGAGACTCTCAGCCTGTGATCTGTAGTGTTCCAGTCACCATGGCTACCTACTCCTGACTCTCAGCCTGTGATCTGTAGTGTTCCAGTCACCATGGCTACCTACTCCTGACTCTCAGCCTGTGATCTGTAGTGTACCCAGTCACCATGGATACCTACTCCTGACTCTCAGCCTGTGATCTGTAGTGTACCCAGTCACCATGGTTACCTACTCCTGAGACTCTCAGCCTGTGATCTGTAGTGTTCCAGTCACCATGGCTACCTACTCCTGAGACTCTCAGCCTGTGATCTGTAGTGTTCCAGTCACCATGGTTACCTACTCCTGACTCTCAGCCTGTGATCTGTAGTGTTCCAGTCACCATGGCTACCTACTCCTGACTCTCAGCCTGTGATCTGTAGTGTTCCAGTCACCATGGCTACCTACTCCTGACTCTCAGCCTGTGATCTGTAGTGTTCCAGTCACCATGGCTACCTACTCCTGAGACTCTCAGCCTGTGATCTGTAGTGTTCCAGTCACCATGGTTACCTACTCCTGAGACTCTCAGCCTGTGATCTGTAGTGTACCCAGTCACCATGGCTACCTACTCCTGAGACTCTCAGCCTGTGATCTGTAGTGTTCCAGTCACCATGGTTACCTACTCCTGACTCTCAGCCTGTGATCTGTAGTGTTCCAGTCACCATGGTTACCTACTCCTGAGACTCTCAGCCTGTGATCTGTAGTGTTCCAGTCACCATGGTTACCTACTCCTGACTCTCAGCCTGTGATCTGTAGTGTTCCAGTCACCATGGCTACCTACTCCTGACTCTCAGCCTGTGATCTGTAGTGTTCCAGTCACCATGGTTACCTACTCCTGAGACTCTCAGCCTGTGATCTGTAGTGTACCCAGTCACCATGGCTACCTACTCCTGAGACTCTCAGCCTGTGATCTGTAGTGTTCCAGTCACCATGGCTACCTACTCCTGACTCTCAGCCTGTGATCTGTAGTGTTCCAGTCACCATGGTTACCTACTCCTGAGACTCTCAGCCTGTGATCTGTAGTGTACCCAGTCACCATGGCTACCTACTCCTGACTCTCAGCCTGTGATCTGTAGTGTTCCAGTCACCATGGCTACCTACTCCTGACTCTCAGCCTGTGATCTGTAGTGTTCCAGTCACCATGGCTACCTACTCCTGACTCTCAGCCTGTGATCTGTAGTGTTCCAGTCACCATGGCTACCTACTCCTGAGACTCTCAGCCTGTGATCTGTAGTGTTCCAGTCACCATGGTTACCTACTCCTGAGACTCTCAGCCTGTGATCTGTAGTGTACCCAGTCACCATGGCTACCTACTCCTGAGACTCTCAGCCTGTGATCTGTAGTGTTCCAGTCACCATGGTTGCCTACTCCTGACTCTCAGCCTGTGATCTGTAGTGTTCCAGTCACCATGGCTACCTACTCCTGACTCTCAGCCTGTGATCTGTAGTGTTCCAGTCACCATGGTTACCTACTCCTGAGACTCTCAGCCTGTGATCTGTAGTGTTCCAGTCACCATGGCTACCTACTCCTGAGACTCTCAGCCTGTGATCTGTAGTGTTCCAGTCACCATGGCTACCTACTCCTGACTCTCAGCCTGTGATCTGTAGTGTTCCAGTCACCATGGCTACCTACTCCTGACTCTCAGCCTGTGATCTGTAGTGTTCCAGTCACCATGGCTACCTACTCCTGACTCTCAGCCTGTGATCTGTAGTGTACCCAGTCACCATGGCTACCTACTCCTGAGACTCTCAGCCTGTGATCTGTAGTGTTCCAGTCACCATGGCTACCTACTCCTGACTCTCAGCCTGTGATCTGTAGTGTTCCAGTCACCATGGCTACCTACTCCTGACTCTCAGCCTGTGATCTGTAGTGTACCCAGTCACCATGGATACCTACTCCTGACTCTCAGCCTGTGATCTGTAGTGTACCCAGTCACCATGGTTACCTACTCCTGAGACTCTCAGCCTGTGATCTGTAGTGTTCCAGTCACCATGGCTACCTACTCCTGAGACTCTCAGCCTGTGATCTGTAGTGTTCCAGTCACCATGGTTACCTACTCCTGACTCTCAGCCTGTGATCTGTAGTGTTCCAGTCACCATGGCTACCTACTCCTGACTCTCAGCCTGTGATCTGTAGTGTTCCAGTCACCATGGCTACCTACTCCTGAGACTCTCAGCCTGTGATCTGTAGTGTTCCAGTCACCATGGTTACCTACTCCTGAGACTCTCAGCCTGTGATCTGTAGTGTACCCAGTCACCATGGCTACCTACTCCTGAGACTCTCAGCCTGTGATCTGTAGTGTTCCAGTCACCATGGTTACCTACTCCTGACTCTCAGCCTGTGATCTGTAGTGTTCCAGTCACCATGGTTACCTACTCCTGAGACTCTCAGCCTGTGATCTGTAGTGTACCCAGTCACCATGGTTACCTACTCCTGAGACTCTCAGCCTGTGATCTGTAGTGTACCCAGTCACCATGGCTACCTACTCCTGACTCTCAGCCTGTGATCTGTAGTGTTCCAGTCACCATGGTTACCTACTCCTGAGACTCTCAGCCTGTGATCTGTAGTGTTCCAGTCACCATGGCTACCTACTCCTGAGACTCTCAGCCTGTGATCTGTAGTGTTCCAGTCACCATGGTTACCTACTCCTGAGACTCTCAGCCTGTGATCTGTAGTGTACCCAGTCACCATGGCTACCTACTCCTGACTCTCAGCCTGTGATCTGTAGTGTTCCAGTCACTATGGTTACCTACTCCTGAGACTCTCAGCCTGTGATCTGTAGTGTTCCAGTCACCATGGCTACCTACTCCTGAGACTCTCAGCCTGTGATCTGTAGTGTTCCAGTCACCATGGTTACCTACTCCTGAGACTCTCAGCCTGTGATCTGTAGTGTTCCAGTCACCATGGCTACCTACTCCTGAGACTCTCAGCCTGTGATCTGTAGTGTTCCAGTCACCATGGTTACCTACTCCTGAGACTCTCAGCCTGTGATCTGTAGTGTTCCAGTCACCATGGCTACCTACTCCTGAGACTCTCAGCCTGTGATCTGTAGTGTTCCAGTCACCATGGTTACCTACTCCTGACTTTGCCCTGAGACTTCTCTGCATCCCAAATGGAATCCTATTCCCTATATAGTGCAATACTTTCGATCAGGGCTCTCATCAATAGTAGTGCACCATATAGGGAATAGGGTGCTATTTGGGACGCGGCAGAAACACCACAGGAAGTCTACAGCAGTAATATCGCAGGTTAACTCCTGAGTGTCTCACCAATATTTGCAGGAACCATGATCTGGAAAGGGATGGTCTGTCCGTCCTCCAACAGTATCTGGTGTGTCCCGCCGCTCTCGTCCCCTAACGATGACACGCTGACCACCTGGCCGTCCCCTAACGATGACACCATGACCACCTGACCCATGCCCAGAACCCCTGAGGGCTCAGCTAGAGACGGGCTGGACTGGAGGAACTGTGTGGGGCTGACCAAGAGGGGCTGCGGGGATGACGGACTGGGCAAATCCAGGAAGTCTGTAGAGACTGTAGACGGACCTCCGTCGAAAGAACACAGACTTGGTTGAAGCTGGATGCCCTGGAAAATGAAAAAAAAAAAAAAAAAACACAAGACATATAATTCTGTCTTGATTCGTTTCGATTGGATAGGAATTAATCGGTGTTTAAGACATATATACGCAGAAGGTGAGACAGCTGGTCCTCTACCTGAAGCTGGGCAAAGATTTTGGGTTGCAGGGAGGTAAGAGAGCTGAAGAGCTGAACGGCATCAGGAGACAATGTATCGCTCCCCTCCAACACTCCTACTCTCTGGAAGCCACCTGGACACAAGCGGAATAAAGTTGGGGAAACAGAGACATTGTAGGTAAAACTACTGGAGGAGAACTTTCATGATGACTAGAGGTGACCTGTAATTTTATTACCTTCAGCAGGGGCTGGCGTGAGGTCAGAGTCACAGTCTCAGTCATTGGGTCCATTTCAGTCCACTGGAGGTGAAACAGCAAACATCAGGTATGACAAGGAGATTAACAAGTTAAGAAGTGGTTACCTGTGTTACATCGGCGGTGACCCCAGCCTGCTGGAAGGTCATCCTAGTTACCTGTGTTACGTCGGCGGTGACCCCAGCCTGCTGGAAGGTCATCCTAGTTACCTGTGTTACATCGGCGGTGACCCCAGCCTGCTGGAAGGTCATCCTAGTTACCTGTGTTACATCGGCGGTGACCCCAGCCTGCTGGAAGGTCATCCTAGTTACCTGTGTTACATCGGCGGTGACCCCAGCCTGCTGGAAGGTCATCCTAGTTACCTGTGTTACATCGGCGGTGACCCCAGCCTGCTGGAAGGTCATCCTAGTTACCTGTGTTACATCGGCGGTGACCCCAGCCTGCTGGAAGGTCATCCTAGTTACCTGTGTTACATCGGCGGTGACCCCAGCCTGCTGGAAGGTCATCCTAGTTACCTGTGTTACATCGGCGGTGACCCCAGCCTGCTGGAAGGTCATCCTAGTTACCTGTGTTACATCGGCGGTGACCCCAGCCTGCTGGAAGGTCATCCTAGTTACCTGTGTTACATCGGCGGTGACCCCATCCTGCTGGAAGGTCATCCTAGTTACCTGTGTTACATCGGCGGTGACCCCAGCCTGCTGGAAGGTCATCCTAGTTACCTGTGTTACGTCGGCGGTGACCCCAGCCTGCTGGAAGGTCATCCTAGTTACCTGTGTTACATCGGCGGTGACCCCATCCTGCTGGAAGGTCATCCTAGTTACCTGTGTTACATCGGCGGTGACCCCAGCCTGCTGGCAGGTCATCCTAGTTACCTGTGTTACATCGGCGGTGACCCCAGCCTGCTGGAAGGTCATCCTAGTTACCTGTGTTACATCGGCGGTGACCCCAGCCTGCTGGAAGGTCATCCTAGTTACCTGTGTTACATCGGCGGTGACCCCAGCCTGCTGGAAGGTCATCCTAGTTACCTGTGTTACATCGGCGGTGACCCCAGCCTGCTGGAAGGTCATCCTAGTTACCTGTGTTACATCGGCGGTGACCCCATCCTGCTGGAAGGTCATCCTAGTTACCTGTGTTACATCGGCGGTGACCCCAGCCTGCTGGAAGGTCATCCTAGTTACCTGTGTTACGTCGGCGGTGACCCCAGCCTGCTGGAAGGTCATCCTAGTTACCTGTGTTACATCGGCGGTGACCCCAGCCTGCTGGAAGGTCATCCTAGTTACCTGTGTTACATCGGCGGTGACCCCAGCCTGCTGGCAGGTCATCCTAGTTACCTGTGTTACATCGGCGGTGACCCCAGCCTGCTGGCAGGTCTTCTGGGCCTCGTGGATGTGGTTCTTTATGTCGTTGACGGTTGGGAAGAAGCAAAGATTATGTCTCTCTGGGACCTCCTCTGATTTAAACATCTCCCGCTCCACAAACCGCCTGGCAGGATAGGAAACAAGAGACAGGAAGACAGGTTAACACCAGGGACAGTGGTAACACTGGTAACCATGACGAACTGTGCATCAGCCCCTGAGGGCCTCCTTACCTGAGTTGTTTGCGGACCTGGTACACCTGATGATACCCCTGCTCCACCAACTCCCTGATCTTCTCTGCCACCCTGGGGTTGAGACGAGATGGCATGATTCCACCATCATCATCATCCTGCTCCTCCTCCTCCTCCTGCTTCACCTCCTCCTCCTCCTCCTGCTTCACCTCCTCCTCCATGGGGAGGAAAAGGAGGTCTGGAGGAGGAGGCAGGAGGAGAGCCTCCATGTCATGATAGAGGTGAGCTTTCTGGGTAGGGAGCTGCATGTAGTACCTGTATAACGGGAGAGAATAAACATTTTTACATTTTAGTCATTTTAGCAGACGCTCTTATCCAGAGCGACTTACAGTGGGAATCGAACCCACAACCCTGGCGTTGCACACACACCATGCTCTACCAACTGAGCCACAAGGAACAGGTGTCAATCAAAACAATATGTCAATCAATCAGAAAGTTTAATTATTTAAAAAAAAAAAATCTGCAAGGAACTTTAATAATATATAAATATATCAAATCCAAGTATAAAATAGAAGAATCAAATCAATACCTCAGGACACCGCCAACGTCCCGCAGGGTCTTCCGGAGGTTGAAGAAGGCTTTCTCTTGTTCCTGACGAACAACCCTCTTGTCTACGTTAGGGTCCGTAGGCACCCTGTGTTGGGGAAACTTACAAACTTTCTTGATATAGATCCTGAAGAATGAGAGCAATGGCAGAATATACTAACTCACAACAAAAATACACAGCTCTTATATCTTCAGAGATGGTAGCATATTGTTTTGTTAGCATGTAGCTAGGTAGATGGGTTTGTGTGTCTACCTGGCAGGACATGTAGCTAGGTAGATGGGTTTGTGTGTCTACCTGGCAGGACATGTAGCTAGATAGATGGGTTTGTGTGTCTACCTGGCAGGACATGTAGCTAGATAGATGGGTTTGTGTGTCTACCTGGCAGGACATGTAGCTAGATAGATGGGTTTGTGTGTCTACCTGGCAGGACATGTAGCTAGATAGATGGGTTTGTGTGTCTACCTGGCAGGACATGTAGCTAGATAGATGGGTTTGTGTGTCTACCTGGCAGGACATGTAGCTAGATAGATGGGTTTGTGTGTCTACCTGGCAGGACATGTAGCTAGATAGATGGGTTTGTATGGATGTGTGACTACCTGGCAGGGCATGTAGCTAGATAGATGGGTTTGTGTGGATGTGTGTCTACCTGGCAGGACATGTAGCTAGATAGATGGGTTTGTGTGGATGTGTGTCTACCTGGCAGGGCATGTAGCTAGATAGATGGGTTTGTGTGGATGTGTGTCTACCTTGCAGGACATGTAGCTAGATAGATGGGTTTGTGTGTCTACCTGGCAGGACATGTAGCTAGATAGATGGGTTTGTATGGATGTGTGACTACCTGGCAGGGCATGTAGCTAGATAGATGGGTTTGTGTGGCTACCTGGCAGGACATGTAGCTAGATAGATGGGTTTGTGTGTCTACCTGGCAGGACATGTAGCTAGATAGATGGGTTTGTGTGGATGTGTGTCTACCTCGCAGGACATGTAGCTAGATAGATGGGTTTGTGTGGATGTGTGTCTACCTGGCAGGACATGTAGCTAGATAGATGGGTTTGTGTGTCTACCTGGCAGGGCATGTAGCTAGATAGATGGGTTTGTATGGATGTGTGTCTACCTGGCAGGACATGTAGCTAGATAGATGGGTTTGTGTGTCTACCTGGCAGGGCATGTAGCTAGATAGATGGGTTTGTGTGTCTACCTGGCAGGACATGTAGCTAGATAGATGGGTTTGTGTGGATGTGCGTCTACCTGGCAGGGCAAGTAGCTTTGTAATCGATGTTTTGATTGACGTTCTGCTCTGCAGTCTTCTTGGGCTGAAGACCTTTCCTTCTTGGACCATACTGACATTCCATCACTATAGCTCTACTGCCTGGATACAGATGGAGAAAGTAGATCGTCTGCGTCCCAATTGGCATCCTATTCCCTCCAAATGGCATCCTATTCCCTCCAAATGGCATCCTATTCCCTCCAAATGGCATCCTATTCCCTATTTAGTGCACATATTTTGACCGGGGTCCGCAGTGCTAGTACGCAGCCATTATAACTCTGAATATGACCTGAGAAACCATTATAACTCTGATTATGACCTGAGAAACCATTATAACTCTGAATATGACCTGAGAAACCATTATAACTCTGAATATGACCTGAGAAACCATTATAACTCTGAATATAACCTGAGAAACCATTATAACCTGAGAAACCATTATAACTCTGATTATGACCTGAGAAACCATTATAACCTGAGAAACCATTATAACTCTGATTATGACCTGAGAAACCATTATAACTCTGATTATGACCTGAGAAACCATTATAACTCTGATTATGACCTGAGAAACCATTATAACTCTGATTATAACCTGAGAAACCATTATAACTCTGAATATGACCTGAGAAACCATTATAACTCTGATTATGACCTGAGAAACCATTATAACTCTGAATATGACCTGAGAAACCATTATAACTCTGATTATAACCTGAGAAACCATTATAACTCTGATTATAACCTGAGAAACCATTATAACTCTGAATATGACCTGAGAAACCATTATAACCTGAGAAACCATTATAACTCTGATTATGACCTGAGAAACCATTATAACTCTGAATATGACCTGAGAAACCATTATAACCTGAGAAACCATTATAACTCTGATTATAACCTGAGAAACCATTATAACTCTGATTATGACCTGAGAAACCATTATAACTCTGATTATAACCTGAGAAACCATTATAACTCTGATTATAACCTGAGAAACCATTATAACTCTGATTATGACCTGAGAAACCATTATAACCTGAGAAACCATTATAACTCTGATTATGACCTGAGAAACCATTATAACTCTGATTATGACCTGAGAAACCATTATAACTCTGATTATAACCTGAGAAACCATTATAACTCTGAATATGACCTGAGAAACCATTATAACTCTGATTATGACCTGAGAAACCATTATAACTCTGAATATGACCTGAGAAACCATTATAACTCTGATTATAACCTGAGAAACCATTATAACTCTGAATATGACCTGAGAAACCATTATAACTCTGAATATGACCTGAGAAACCATTATAACTCTGATTATGACCTGAGAAACCATTATAACTCTGATTATGACCTGAGAAACCATTATAACTGATTATAACCTGAGAAACCATTATAACTCTGATTATGACCTGAGAAACCATTATAACATGAGAAACCATTATAACTCTGAATATAACCTGAGAAACCATTATAACTCTGAATATGACCTGAGAAACCATTATAACTCTGAATATGACCTGAGAAACCATTATAACTCTGAATATAACCTGAGAAACCATTATAACCTGAGAAACCATTATAACTCTGAATATGACCTGAGAAACCATTATAACTCTGAATATAACCTGAGAAACCATTATAACCTGAGAAACCATTATAACTCTGATTATAACCTGAGAAACCATTATAACTCTGATTATAACCTGAGAAACCATTATAACTCTGATTATAACCTGAGAAACCATTATAACTCTGATTATGACCTGAGAAACCATTATAACTCTGAATATGACCTGAGAAACCATTATAACTCTGAATATAACCTGAGAAACCATTATAACTCTGAATATGACCTGAGAAACCATTATAACTCTGAATATGACCTGAGAAACCATTATAACCTGAGAAACCATTATAACTCTGATTATAACCTGAGAAACCATTATAACTCTGAATATGACCTGAGAAACCATTATAACTCTGAATATGACCTGAGAAACCATTATAACTCTGATTATAACCTGAGAAACCATTATAACTCTGAATATGACCTGAGAAACCATTACTCTGAATATGACCTGAGAAACCATTATAACTCTGATTATAACCTGAGAAACCATTATAACTCTGAATATGACCTGAGAAACCATTATAACTCTGATTATAACCTGAGAAACCATTATAACTCTGATTATAACCTGAGAAACCATTATAACTCTGATTATGACCTGAGAAACCATTATAACCTGAGAAACCATTATAACTCTGATTATAACCTGAGAAACCATTATAACTCTGAATATGACCTGAGAAACCATTATAACCTGAGAAACCATTATAACTCTGATTATAACCTGAGAAACCATTATAACTCTGAATATGACCTGAGAAACCATTATAACTCTGAATATGACCTGAGAAACCATTATAACTCTGAATATGACCTGAGAAACCATTATAACTCTGAATATGACCTGAGAAACCATTATAACCTGAGAAACCATTATAACTCTGAATATGACCTGAGAAACCATTATAACTGATTATAACCTGAGAAACCATTATAACTCTGATTATAACCTGAGAAACCATTATAACTCTGAATATGACCTGAGAAACCATTATAACCTGAGAAACCATTATAACTCTGATTATGACCTGAGAAACCATTATAACTCTGAATATGACCTGAGAAACCATTATAACCTGAGAAACCATTATAACTCTGATTATGACCTGAGAAACCATTATAACTCTGATTATGACCTGAGAAACCATTATAACTCTGATTATAACCTGAGAAACCATTATAACTCTGATTATGACCTGAGAAACCATTATAACCTGAGAAACCATTATAACTCTGATTATAACCTGAGAAACCATTATAACTCTGAATATGACCTGAGAAACCATTATAACTCTGATTATGACCTGAGAAACCATTATAACTCTGATTATGACCTGAGAAACCATTATAACTCTGATTATAACCTGAGAAACCATTATAACTCTGAATATGACCTGAGAAACCATTATAACTCTGATTATGACCTGAGAAACCATTATAACTCTGAATATGACCTGAGAAACCATTATAACTCTGATTATAACCTGAGAAACCATTATAACTCTGAATATGACCTGAGAAACCATTATAACTCTGATTATGACCTGAGAAACCATTATAACTCTGAATATGACCTGAGAAACCATTATAACTCTGATTATGACCTGAGAAACCATTATAACTCTGCTTATAACCTGAGAAACCATTATAACTCTGATTATGACCTGAGAAACCATTATAACTCTGAATATGACCTGAGAAACCATTATAACCTGAGAAACCATTATAACTCTGATTATGACCTGAGAAACCATTATAACTCTGATTATGACCTGAGAAACCATTATAACTGATTATAACCTGAGAAACCATTATAACTCTGATTATGACCTGAGAAACCATTATAACATGAGAAACCATTATAACTCTGAATATAACCTGAGAAACCATTATAACTCTGAATATGACCTGAGAAACCATTATAACTCTGATTATAACCTGAGAAACCATTATAACTCTGAATATGACCTGAGAAACCATTATAACTCTGAATATAACCTGAGAAACCATTATAACCTGAGAAACCATTATAACTCTGAATATGACCTGAGAAACCATTATAACTCTGAATATAACCTGAGAAACCATTATAACTCTGAATATGACCTGAGAAACCATTATAACCTGAGAAACCATTATAACTCTGATTATAACCTGAGAAACCATTATAACTCTGATTATAACCTGAGAAACCATTATAACTCTGATTATGACCTGAGAAACCATTATAACTCTGAATATGACCTGAGAAACCATTATAACTCTGAATATAACCTGAGAAACCATTATAACTCTGAATATGACCTGAGAAACCATTATAACTCTGAATATGACCTGAGAAACCATTATAACCTGAGAAACCATTATAACTCTGATTATAACCTGAGAAACCATTATAACTCTGAATATGACCTGAGAAACCATTATAACTCTGAATATGACCTGAGAAACCATTATAACTCTGATTATAACCTGAGAAACCATTATAACTCTGAATATGACCTGAGAAACCATTATAACTCTGATTATAACCTGAGAAACCATTATAACTCTGATTATAACCTGAGAAACCATTATAACTCTGATTATGACCTGAGAAACCATTATAACCTGAGAAACCATTATAACTCTGATTATAACCTGAGAAACCATTATAACTCTGAATATGACCTGAGAAACCATTATAACTCTGATTATGACCTGAGAAACCATTATAACTCTGATTATGACCTGAGAAACCATTATAACTCTGATTATAACCTGAGAAACCATTATAACTCTGAATATGACCTGAGAAACCATTATAACTCTGATTATGACCTGAGAAACCATTATAACTCTGAATATGACCTGAGAAACCATTATAACTCTGATTATAACCTGAGAAACCATTATAACTCTGAATATGACCTGACAAACCATTACTCTGAATATGACCTGAGAAACCATTATAACTCTGATTATAACCTGAGAAACCATTATAACTCTGATTATGACCTGAGAAACCATTATAACCTGAGAAACCATTATAACTCTGAATATAACCTGAGAAACCATTATAACTCTGAATATGACCTGAGAAACCATTATAACCTGAGAAACCATTATAACTCTGATTATAACCTGAGAAACCATTATAACCTGAGAAACCATTATAACTCTGATTATAACCTGAGAAACCATTATAACTCTGATTATAACCTGAGAAACCATTATAACTCTGAATATGACCTGAGAAACCATTATAACTCTGAATATAACCTGAGAAACCATTATAACCTGAGAAACCATTATAACTCTGAATATGACCTGAGAAACCATTATAACTCTGAATATAACCTGAGAAACCATTATAACCTGAGAAACCATTATAACTCTGAATATGACCTGAGAAACCATTATAACCTGAGAAACCATTATAACTCTGATTATAACCTGAGAAACCATTATAACTCTGATTATAACCTGAGAAACCATTATAACTCTGATTATGACCTGAGAAACCATTATAACTCTGAATATGACCTGAGAAACCATTATAACTCTGAATATAACCTGAGAAACCATTATAACTCTGAATATGACCTGAGAAACCATTATAACTCTGAATATGACCTGAGAAACCATTATAACCTGAGAAACCATTATAACTCTGATTATAACCTGAGAAACCATTATAACTCTGAATATGACCTGAGAAACCATTATAACTCTGAATATGACCTGAGAAACCATTATAACTCTGATTATAACCTGAGAAACCATTATAACTCTGAATATGACCTGAGAAACCATTATAACTCTGAATATGACCTGAGAAACCATTATAACCTGAGAAACCATTATAACTCTGATTATAACCTGAGAAACCATTATAACTCTGAATATGACCTGAGAAACCATTATAACTCTGAATATGACCTGAGAAACCATTATAACTCTGAATATGACCTGAGAAACCATTATAACTCTGAATATGACCTGAGAAACCATTATAACTCTGATTATGACCTGAGAAACCATTATAACCTGAGAAACCATTATAACTCTGATTATAACCTGAGAAACCATTATAACTCTGAATATGACCTGAGAAACCATTATAACCTGAGAAACCATTATAACTCTGATTATAACCTGAGAAACCATTATAACTCTGAATATGACCTGAGAAACCATTATAACTCTGAATATGACCTGAGAAACCATTATAACTCTGAATATGACCTGAGAAACCATTATAACCTGAGAAACCATTATAACTCTGAATATGACCTGAGAAACCATTATAACTCTGATTATGACCTGAGAAACCATTATAACTCTGATTATAACCTGAGAAACCATTATAACTCTGAATATGACCTGAGAAACCATTATAACTCTGAATATAACCTGAGAAACCATTATAACCTGAGAAACCATTATAACTCTGAATATGACCTGAGAAACCATTATAACTCTGAATATAACCTGAGAAACCATTATAACCTGAGAAACCATTATAACTCTGAATATGACCTGAGAAACCATTATAACCTGAGAAACCATTATAACTCTGATTATAACCTGAGAAACCATTATAACTCTGAATATGACCTGAGAAACCATTATAACTCTGAATATGACCTGAGAAACCATTATAACTCTGAATATGACCTGAGAAACCATTATAACTCTGATTATAACCTGAGAAACCATTATAACTCTGAATATGACCTGAGAAACCATTATAACTCTGATTATGACCTGAGAAACCATTATAACATGAGAAACCATTATAACTCTGAATATAACCTGAGAAACCATTATAACTCTGAATATGACCTGAGAAACCATTATAACTCTGATTATAACCTGAGAAACCATTATAACTCTGAATATGACCTGAGAAACCATTATAACTCTGAATATAACCTGAGAAACCATTATAACCTGAGAAACCATTATAACTCTGAATATGACCTGAGAAACCATTATAACTCTGAATATAACCTGAGAAACCATTATAACTCTGAATATGACCTGAGAAACCATTATAACCTGAGAAACCATTATAACTCTGATTATAACCTGAGAAACCATTATAACTCTGATTATAACCTGAGAAACCATTATAACTCTGATTATGACCTGAGAAACCATTATAACTCTGAATATGACCTGAGAAACCATTATAACTCTGAATATAACCTGAGAAACCATTATAACTCTGAATATGACCTGAGAAACCATTATAACTCTGAATATGACCTGAGAAACCATTATAACCTGAGAAACCATTATAACTCTGATTATAACCTGAGAAACCATTATAACTCTGAATATGACCTGAGAAACCATTATAACTCTGAATATGACCTGAGAAACCATTATAACTCTGATTATAACCTGAGAAACCATTATAACTCTGAATATGACCTGAGAAACCATTATAACTCTGATTATAACCTGAGAAACCATTATAACTCTGATTATAACCTGAGAAACCATTATAACTCTGATTATGACCTGAGAAACCATTATAACCTGAGAAACCATTATAACTCTGATTATAACCTGAGAAACCATTATAACTCTGAATATGACCTGAGAAACCATTATAACTCTGATTATGACCTGAGAAACCATTATAACTCTGATTATGACCTGAGAAACCATTATAACTCTGATTATAACCTGAGAAACCATTATAACTCTGAATATGACCTGAGAAACCATTATAACTCTGATTATGACCTGAGAAACCATTATAACTCTGAATATGACCTGAGAAACCATTATAACTCTGATTATAACCTGAGAAACCATTATAACTCTGAATATGACCTGACAAACCATTACTCTGAATATGACCTGAGAAACCATTATAACTCTGATTATAACCTGAGAAACCATTATAACTCTGATTATGACCTGAGAAACCATTATAACCTGAGAAACCATTATAACTCTGAATATAACCTGAGAAACCATTATAACTCTGAATATGACCTGAGAAACCATTATAACCTGAGAAACCATTATAACTCTGATTATAACCTGAGAAACCATTATAACCTGAGAAACCATTATAACTCTGATTATAACCTGAGAAACCATTATAACTCTGATTATAACCTGAGAAACCATTATAACTCTGAATATGACCTGAGAAACCATTATAACTCTGAATATAACCTGAGAAACCATTATAACCTGAGAAACCATTATAACTCTGAATATGACCTGAGAAACCATTATAACTCTGAATATAACCTGAGAAACCATTATAACCTGAGAAACCATTATAACTCTGAATATGACCTGAGAAACCATTATAACCTGAGAAACCATTATAACTCTGATTATAACCTGAGAAACCATTATAACTCTGATTATAACCTGAGAAACCATTATAACTCTGATTATGACCTGAGAAACCATTATAACTCTGAATATGACCTGAGAAACCATTATAACTCTGAATATAACCTGAGAAACCATTATAACTCTGAATATGACCTGAGAAACCATTATAACTCTGAATATGACCTGAGAAACCATTATAACCTGAGAAACCATTATAACTCTGATTATAACCTGAGAAACCATTATAACTCTGAATATGACCTGAGAAACCATTATAACTCTGAATATGACCTGAGAAACCATTATAACTCTGATTATAACCTGAGAAACCATTATAACTCTGAATATGACCTGAGAAACCATTATAACTCTGAATATGACCTGAGAAACCATTATAACCTGAGAAACCATTATAACTCTGATTATAACCTGAGAAACCATTATAACTCTGAATATGACCTGAGAAACCATTATAACTCTGAATATGACCTGAGAAACCATTATAACTCTGAATATGACCTGAGAAACCATTATAACTCTGAATATGACCTGAGAAACCATTATAACTCTGATTATGACCTGAGAAACCATTATAACCTGAGAAACCATTATAACTCTGATTATAACCTGAGAAACCATTATAACTCTGAATATGACCTGAGAAACCATTATAACCTGAGAAACCATTATAACTCTGATTATAACCTGAGAAACCATTATAACTCTGAATATGACCTGAGAAACCATTATAACTCTGAATATGACCTGAGAAACCATTATAACTCTGAATATGACCTGAGAAACCATTATAACCTGAGAAACCATTATAACTCTGAATATGACCTGAGAAACCATTATAACTCTGATTATGACCTGAGAAACCATTATAACTCTGATTATAACCTGAGAAACCATTATAACTCTGAATATGACCTGAGAAACCATTATAACTCTGAATATAACCTGAGAAACCATTATAACCTGAGAAACCATTATAACTCTGAATATGACCTGAGAAACCATTATAACTCTGAATATAACCTGAGAAACCATTATAACCTGAGAAACCATTATAACTCTGAATATGACCTGAGAAACCATTATAACCTGAGAAACCATTATAACTCTGATTATAACCTGAGAAACCATTATAACTCTGAATATGACCTGAGAAACCATTATAACTCTGAATATGACCTGAGAAACCATTATAACTCTGATTATAACCTGAGAAACCATTATAACTCTGAATATGACCTGAGAAACCATTATAACTCTGAATATGACCTGAGAAACCATTATAACCTGAGAAACCATTATAACTCTGATTATAACCTGAGAAACCATTATAACTCTGAATATGACCTGAGAAACCATTATAACTCTGAATATGACCTGAGAAACCATTATAACTCTGAATATGACCTGAGAAACCATTATAACTCTGATTATGACCTGAGAAACCATTATAACCTGAGAAACCATTATAACTCTGATTATAACCTGAGAAACCATTATAACTCTGAATATGACCTGAGAAACCATTATAACCTGAGAAACCATTATAACTCTGATTATAACCTGAGAAACCATTATAACTCTGAATATGACCTGAGAAACCATTATAACTCTGAATATGACCTGAGAAACCATTATAACCTGAGAAACCTTTCATTCATATGATCCAGTTTACATTGGTAACACTTTCCTGAAAGCCTGCAGGTATAATGCTTTATCACTTGTTATAAGCATGTATGAGTAGGGCTGTTGCGGTGACCGCTGTAAACATCTATGTGACCGTTGAGTCAAGGTAATCTCCTCTGTACATGCCTTAGTAGTAGTCTGCACAAGTCACCAACTACCATCATAAATAGACTGACACATTACCTTTAGCTACAGAATATCTCACCACTGTGAGTGTCCATCTCCTCTCTCTCTCTCTCTCTCTCTCTCTCTCTCATTCATTTAGCTACAGAATATTTCACCACTGTGAGTGTCCATCTCCTCTCTCTCTCTCTCCTTCCTTCCTTTAGTTACAGAATATCTCACCACTGTGAGTGTCCATCTCCTCTCTCTCTCCTCTCCTTCATTCCTTTAGCTACAGAACATCTCACCACTGTGAGTATCCATCTCCTCTCTCTCTCTCTTCTATTCCTTTAGCTACAGAATATCTCACCACTGTGAGTGTCCATCTCCTCTCTCTCTCCTCTATTCCTTTAGCTACAGAATATCTCACCACTGTGAGTGTCCATCTCCTCTCTCTCTCCTCTATTCCTTTAGCTACAGAATATCTCACCACTGTGAGTGTCCATCTCCTCTCTCTCTCTCTTCTATTCCTTTAGCTACAGAATATCTCACCACTGTGAGTGTCCATCTCCTCTCTCTGTCCTTCATTCCTTTAGCTACAGAATATCTCACCACTGTGAGTGTCCATCTCCTCTCTCTCTCTCTCTCCTTCCTTCCTTCCTTTAGTTACAGAATATCTCACCACTGTGAGTTTCCATTTCCTCCTCTCTCTCTCTCCTTCATTCCTTTCTCACACCAGAATAGGAAAAATATGGTTTCTATTTTATGTTCTTCACAAAGAGGGCAACAGATGCTACTGAACCAGATGTCTGTGTATCAGGGGAGAAGCTCCAGGTGGTATCTGATGCTACTGAACCAGATGTCTGTGTATCAGTGGAGAAGCTCCAGGTGGTATCTGATGCTACTGAACCAGATGTCTGTGTATCAGGGGAGAAGCTCCAGGTGGTATCTGATGCTACTGAACCAGATGTCTGTGTATCAGTGGAGAAGCTCCAGGTGGTATCTGATGCTACTGAACCAGATGTCTGTGTATCAGGGGAGAAGCTCCAGGTGGTATCTGATGCTACTGAACCAGATGTCTATGTATCAGGGGAGAAGCTCCAGGTGGTATCTGATGCTACTGAACCAGATGTCTGTGTATCAGGGGAGAAGCTCCAGGTGGTATCTGATGCTACTGAACCAGATGTCTGTGTATCAGGGGAGAAGCTCCAGGTGGTATCTGATGCTACTGAACCAGATGTCTGTGTATCAGGGGAGAAGCTCCAGGCGGTATCTGATGCTACTGAACCAGATGTCTGTGTATCAGTGGAGAAGCTCCAGGTGGTATCTGATGCTACTGAACCAGATGTCTGTGTATCAGGGGAGAAGCTCCAGGTGGTATCTGATGCTACTGAACCAGATGTCTGTGTATCAGGGGAGAAGCTCCAGGTGGTATCTGATGCTACTGAACCAGATGTCTGTGTATCAGGGGAGAAGCTCCAGGTGGTATCTGATGCTACTGAACCAGATGTCTATGTATCAGGGGAGAAGCTCCAGGTGGTATCTGATGCTACTGAACCAGATGTCTGTGTATCAGTGGAGAAGCTCCAGGTGGTATCTGATGCTACTGAACCAGATGTCTGTGTATCAGGGGAGAAGCTCCAGGCGGTATCTGATGCTACTGAACCAGATGTCTGTGTATCAGGGAGAAGCTCCAGGTGGTATCTGATGCTACTGAACCAGATGTCTGTGTATCAGGGGAGAAGCTCCAGGTGGTATCTGATGCTACTGAACCAGATGTCTGTGTATCAGGGGAGAAGCTCCAGGTGGTATCTGATGCTACTGAACCAGATGTCTGTGTATCAGGGGAGAAGCTCCAGGTGGTATCTGATGCTACTGAACCAGATGTCTGTGTATCAGGGGAGAAGCTCCAGGTGGTATCTGATGCTACTGAACCAGATGTCTGTGTATCAGGGGAGAAGCTCCAGGTGGTATCTGATGCTACTGAACCAGATGTCTGTGTATCAGGGGAGAAGCTCCAGGTGGTATCTGATGCTACTGAACCAGATGTCTGTGTATCAGGGGAGAAGCTCCAGGTGGTATCTGATGCTACTGAACCAGATGTCTGTGTATCAGGGGAGAAGCTCCAGGTGGTATCTGATGCTACTGAACCAGATGTCTGTGTATCAGGGGAGAAGCTCCAGGTGGTATCTGATGCTACTGAACCAGATGTCTGTGTATCAGTGGAGAAGCTCCAGGTGGTATCTGATGCTACTGAACCAGATGTCTGTGTATCAGGGGAGAAGCTCCAGGTGGTATCTGATTTTAAGTACCTTGGCATCATACTTGATTCCAACCTCTCTTTTAAAAAGCAGGTGAAAAAGGTAATTCTAATAACCAAATTCAACTTGTCTAATTTCCCGATTTATAGGAAATTGTTTGACCACAGAGGTAGCAAAACTGTACTTCAAATCTATGATAGTCTCCCCACTTAACACACTGCTTTACTAGTTTGGCCCAAGCTTTGCTGTACAACATTAAAACCCATTCAGTCTGTCTACAAACAGGCTCTCAAAGTGCTCGATAGGAAGCCCAATAGCCATCATCATCACTGTTACATCCTCAGAAAGCATGAGCTCCTGAGTTGGAAAAACCTTGTATTCCAGATCCTAAATGGCCTGGCTCCCCCTCCATCCACTCAGTACTTTAGTTAAACAGAAAACCCAAACATATGGCAGCAGATCCACAAGGTCTGCCATGAGAGGTGACTGTATAGTTCCCTTAAGGAAAAGCACCTTTAGTAAATCCGCTTTCTCTGTGAGAGTTTCCCATGTCTGGAATACACTGCCATCAGACACACATAACTGCACCACATATCACACTTCCACATAAAACCATGAAGACATGGCTAAAGGTCAATCAGATTTGTGAACATAATCCCTAGCTGTGTATTGCCGCTTTCCATGTTGTCTGTTGTCTGGAGCTTGTGAGGTGTGGAAACACTTTGTTGTTTTTATGGATTTTGTCTTGTTGCTTTTTGTTCTATGTTGCTCTGTCTGTATGCTACGTGTTGCTTGTTCTATGTTGCTCTGTCTGTATGCTACGTCTTGCTTGTCCTATGTTGCTCTGTCTGTATGCTATGTGTTGCTTGTCCTATGTTCCTCTGTCTGTATGCTACATCTTGCTTGTCCTATGTTGCTCTGTCTGTATGCTACGTGTTGCTTGTTCTATGTTGCTCTGTCTGTATGCTACATCTTGCTTGTTCTATGTTGCTCTGTCTGTATGCTATGTCTCGCTTGTTCTATGTTGCTCTGTCTGTATGCTACATCTCGCTTGTTCTATGTTGCTCTGTCTGTATGCTACGTCTCGCTTGTCCTATGTTGCTCTGTCTGTATGCTACGTCTTGCTTGTTCTATGTTGCTCTGTCTGTATGCTACATCTTGCTTGTCCTATGTTGCTCTGTCTGTATGCTACATCTCGCTTGTTCTATGTTGCTCTGTCTGTATGCTATGTCTTGCTTGTTCTATGTTGCTCTGTCTGTATGCTATGTCTTGCTTGTTCTATGTTGCTCTGTCTGTATGCTACATCTTGCTTGTTCTATGTTGCTCTGTCTGTATGCTACATCTTGCTTGTCCTATGTGTTCTGTCTGTATGCTACGTCTTGCTTGTTCTATGTTGCTCTGTCTGTATGCTACATCTAGCTTGTCCAATGTTGCTCTGTCTGTATGCTACATCTTGCTTGTTCTATGTTGCTCTGTCTGTATGCTATGTCTCGCTTGTTCTATGTTGCTCTGTCTGTATGCTATGTCTCGCTTGTTCTATGTTGCTCTGTCTGTATGCTACATCTCGCTTGTTCTATGTTGCTCTGTCTGTATGCTACATCTCGCTTGTTCTATGTTGCTCTGTCTGTATGCTACATCTCGCTTGTTCTATGTTGCTCTGTCTGTATGCTACGTCTCGCTTGTCCTATGTTGCTCTGTCTGTATGCTACATCTTGCTTGTCCTATGTTGCTCTGTCTGTATGCTACGTCTTGCTTGTTCTATGTTGCTCTGTCTGTATGCTACATCTTGCTTGTTCTATGTTGCTCTGTCTGTATGCTACATCTTGCTTGTCCTATGTTGCTCTGTCTGTATGCTACATCTCGCTTGTTCTATGTTGCTCTGTCTGTATGCTACATCTTGCTTGTTCTATGTTGCTCTGTCTGTATGCTACGTCTTGCTTGTCCTATGTTGCTCTGTCTGTATGCTACGTCTTGCTTGTTCTATGTTGTTCTGTCTGTATGCTACATCTTGCTTGTTCTATGTTGCTCTGTCTGTATGCTACGTCTTGCTTGTCCTATGTTGCTCTGTCTGTATGCTACATCTAGCTTGTCCTATGTTGCTCTGTCTGTATGCTACATCTTGCTTGTTCTATGTTGCTCTGCGTGTGCTCACTGCTCATTGATTGTCTGTATTGTAATTGTTTTTAATAACCTGCCCAGGGACTGTGGTTGAAAATTAGCCGGCTGGCTAAAACCGTCACTTTAACTGAAACGTTGATTAATGTGCACTGTCCCTGTAAAAATAAAATTAACTATTTTATTCATATAAGTTAAATTATATTGTTCTTACTATGAAAATCATATAAAATAATGGCATGGGACTTAAAAGCCTAATCTTGTCTGCTAAATGAACAAGCCTACAGCCTATGGCATGGAGCATAGACATATAAACATTGAAATTCTGTTTTTCTGGAGAAAATAAATAAATATATATATCTTCATATCATGTTTCTTTATACCTGCCTAAAATAAATCATGGATTTATTGTGATGGTGTATATTAAATACATTTATTAGACTTTATTAAAATGTAGATATTCCAAAAGGCCCGTATCAGGCCTGGACATGTTTATGTCCAAGGGACCCCATCGTAGAGCTACTAAACCAGTACTGCGACTGTAGAGCTACTAAACCAGTACTGCGACTGTAGAGCTACTAAACCAGTACTGCGACTGTAGAGCTACTAAACCAGTACTGCGACTGTAGAGCTACTAAACCAGTACTGCGACTGTAGAGCTACTAAACCAGTACTGCGACTGTAGAGCTACTAAACCAGTACTGCGACTGTAGAGCTACTAAACCAGTACTGCGACTGTAGAGCTACTAAACCAGTACTGCGACTGTAGAGCTACTAAACCAGTACTGCGACTGTAGAGCTACTAAACCAGTACTGCGACTGTAGAGCTACTAAACCAGTACTGCGACTGTAGAGCTACTAAACCAGTACTGCGACTGTATACCTGCATTGACAAAAGGGACCCCATCGTACGGCACATATTGCGACTTCCACATCAGACGGCTGGCAGGCTTGGCAGGGGAAGGGGACTGGCGCGTCCCAAACACACTGTTGGTCTGCTGCTTGTGGAGCAGGAGGATGGTCTCCAGCTCAGCCTCGGTGTTACAGTAGCCACGGTACGAGTCACCTATCTTCTGCTCCAGGGGACACAGAGAGAGAGAGAGAGAGAGGGGGGGGCAGAGAGAGAGAGAGAGGAAGAGAGAGGGGGGACAGAGAGAGAGAGAGAGAGGGGGGGCAGAGAGAGGGGGGGGCAGAGAGAGAGAGAGAGAGAGGAAGAGAGAGAGGGGGGACACAGAGAGAGAGAGAGAGAGGGGGGGCAGAGAGAGAGAGAGAGGAAGAGGGGGACAGAGAGAGAGAGAGAGAGAGAGGGGGGCAGAGAGAGAGAGAGAGGAAGAGAGAGAGGGGGGACAGAGAGAGAGAGAGAGAGAGGGGGGACAGAGAGAGAGAGAGAGAGAGGGGGGGGCAGAGAGAGAGAGAGAGAGAGGGGGGGCAGAGAGAGGGGGGGACAGAGAGAGAGAGAGAGAGAGAGAGAGGAAGAGAGAGAGGGGGGACAGAGAGAGAGAGAGAGGAAGAGAGAGAGGGGGGGACAGAGAGAGAGAGAGAGAAAGAGAGAGAGAGAGAGAGGGGGACAGAGAGAGAGAGAGAGAGAGAGAGAGAGAGGGACAGATAGAACAGAGAGAGAGAGGGACAGAGAAAGAGAGAGAGAGAGAGAGAGAGAGAGAACAGGAGGAGAAGGAAGAAGGAGAAGAAGAAATCAAAGAGAGTCAACATGGAGGACTGTTGAGGCCCTTCCTTCCCAGAAATGTGCAAAGCTATAAGCCTATCTCAATAATTTCCTGTTAGCATCCTCAGGCTACAGAGCTGTGTGTTAGGGTGCTGCACTCCACACTGCCCTTTCCCACCTGGACAAAAGGAACACTTATGTGAGAATGCTATTCATTGACTACAGCTCAGTGTTCAACACCATAGTGCCCTCAAAGCTCATCACTAAGCTAAGGATCCTGGGACTAAACACCTCCCTCTGCAACTGGATCCTGGACTTCCTGACGGGCCGCCCCCAGGTGGTGAGGGTAGGTAACAACACATCTGCCACGCTGATCCTCAACACGGGGGCTCCTCAGGGGTGCGTGCTCAGTCCCCTCCTGTACTTCCTGTTCACCCACGACTGCACGGCCAGGCACGACTCCAACACCATCATCAAGTTTGCCGACGACACAACAGCCTGATCACCGACAACGATGAGACAGCCTATAGGGAGGAGGTCAGAGACCTGGCAGCGGTGGTGCCAGGACAACAACCTCTCCCTCAACGTGAGCAAGATGAAGGAGATGATTGTGGACTACAGGAAAAGGAGGACCGAGCAAGCCCCCGTTCTCATCGACGGGGCTGCAGTGGAGCAGGTTGAGAGCTTCAAGTTCCTTGGTGTCCACATCACCAACAAACTAACATGGTCCAAGCACACCAAGACAAAACCTATTCCCCTCAGGAGACTGAAAAGATTTGGCATGGGTCCTGAGATCCTCAAAAAGGTTCTACAGCTGCACCATCGAGAGCATCCTGACTGGTTGCATCACTGCCTGGTACGGCAACTGCTCGGCCTCCGAACGCAAGCCGCTACAGAGGGTAGTGCGTACGGCCCAGTACATCACTGGGGCTAAGCTTCCTGCCATCCAGGACCTCTATACCAGGCGGTGTCAGAGGAAGGCCCTAAAAATTGCCAAAGACTCCAGCCACCCCCAGTCATAAGACTGTTCTCTCTACTACCGCACGGCAAGCGGTACCGGAGCACCAAGTCTAGGACCAAAAGGCTTCTAAAACAGCTTCTACCCCCCCAAAACCATAAGACTCCTGAACATCTAATCAAATGGCTACCCGGACTATTTACATTGCCTGCCTGCCTGCCTGCCTGCCCTCCCACCCACCTCACCTTTTTTTACACTGCTGCTACTCTCTGTTCATTATCTATGCATAGTCACTTTACTTCTACCGACATGTACATATTACCTCAACGAGGTTAGTCATTGTTATTTTATTGTTGCTCTTCTATTTTTTTTTTAACTTTAGTTTATTTTAGTAAATATTTTTCTTAACTCTTATTTTTCATAAAACTGCATTGTTGGTTAAAGTGCTTGTAAGTTAGTATTTCACGGTAAAGTCTACTGTTGTATTCGTCGCATGTGACAAATAAAATGTGATTTCGATGTGTTAGAATGTTTCAGGTTGAGAGCAGTGTAATGCAGTTTAGAGTATGAAGCCTCAGGGCCCAGATGGAAGACGTACCTCAGCGTTATGAAGTCTCAGGGCCCAGATGGAAGACGTACCTCAGCGTTATGAAGTCTCAGGGCCCAGATGGAAGACGTACCTCAGCGTTATGAAGTCTCAGGGCCCAGATGGTAGACGTACCTCAGCGTTATGAAGCCTCAGGGCCCAGATGGAAGACGTACCTCAGCGTTATGAAGCCTCAGGGCCCAGATGGAAGACGTACCTCAGCGTTATGAAGTCTCAGGGCCCAGATGGAAGACGTACCTCAGCGTTATGAAGTCTCAGGGCCCAGATGGAAGACGTACCTCAGCGTTATGAAGTCTCAGGGCCCAGATGGAAGACGTACCTCAGCGTTATGAAGTCTCAGGGCCCAGATGGAAGACGTACCTCAGCGTTATGAAGCCTCAGGGCCCAGATGGAAGACGTACCTCAGCGTTATGAAGTCTCAGGGCCCAGATGGAAGACGTACCTCAGCGTTATGAAGCCTCAGGGCCCAGATGGAAGACGTACCTCAGCGTTATGAAGCCCCCAGGGCCCAGTTGGTAGACGTACGTCAGCATTATGAAGCCCCCAGGGCCCAGATGGTAGACGTACCTCAGCGTTATGAAGCCCCCAGGGCCCAGATGGTAGACGTACCTCAGCATTATGACGCCTCAGGGCCCAGATGGTAGACGTACCTCAGCATTATGAAGCCTCAGTGCCCAGATGGTAGACGTACCTCAGCATTATGAAGCCTCAGGGCCCAGTTAGTAGACATACCTCAGCATTATGAAGCCTCAGGGCCCAGTTGGTATACGTACCTCAGCATTATGAAGCCTCAGGGCCCAGATGGTAGACGTACCTCAGCGTTATGAAGCCTCAGGGCCCAGATGGTAGACGTACCTCAGCATTATGACGCCTCAGGGCCCAGATGGTAGACGTACCTCAGCATTATGAAGCCTCAGGGCCCAGTTGGTATACGTACCTCAGCATTATGAAGCCTCAGGGCCCAGATGGTAGACGTACCTCAGCGTTATGAAGCCCCCAGGGCCCAGATGGTAGACGTACCTCAGCATTATGAAGCCTCAGGGCCCAGTTAGTAGACGTACCTCAGCGTTATGAAGCCCCCAGGGCCCAGTTGGTAGACGTACCTCAGCATTATGAAGTCTCAGAGCCCAGATGGTAGACGTACCTCAGCATTATGAAGTCTCAGGGCCCAGATGGTAGACGTACCTCAGCGTTATGAAGCCTCAGGGCCCAGATGGTAGACGTACCTCAGCGTTATGAAGCCCCCAGGGCCCAGTTGGTAGACGTACCTCAGCATTATGAAGCCTCAGCATTATGAAGTCTCAGAGCCCAGATGGTAGACGTACCTCAGCATTATGAAGTCTCAGGGCCCAGATGGTAGACGTACCTCAGCGTTATGAAGCCTCAGGGCCCAGATGGTAGACGTACCTCAGCATTATGAAGCCTCAGGGCCCAGATGGTAGACGTGCCTCAGCGTTATGAAGCCTCAGCATTATGAAGCCTCAGCATTATGAAGCCTCAGGGCCCAGTTGGTAGACGTACCTCAGCATTATGAAGCCTCAGCATTATAAAGCCTCAGGGCCCAGTTGGTAGACGTACCTCAGCATTATGACGTCTCAGGGCCCAGATGGTAGACGTACCTCAGCATTATGACGCCTCAGGGCCCAGATGGTAGACGTACCTCAGCATTATGAAGCCTCAGCATTATGAAGCCTCAGGGCCCAGATGGTAGACGTACCTCAGCATTATGAAGCCCCCAGGGCCCAGATGGTAGACGTACCTCAGCGTTATGAAGCCCCCAGGGCCCAGATGGTAGACGTACCTCAGCATTATGATGCCTCAGGGACCAGATGGTAGACGTACCTCAGCATTATGAAGCCTCAGGGCCCAGATGGAAGACGTACCTCAGCATTATGAAGCCTCAGGGCCCAGATGGAAGACGTACCTCAGCGTTATGAAGCCCCCAGGGCCCAGTTGGTAGACGTACGTCAGCATTATGAAGCCCCCAGGGCCCAGATGGTAGACGTACCTCAGCGTTATGAAGCCCCCAGGGCCCAGATGGTAGACGTACCTCAGCATTATGACGCCTCAGGGCCCAGATGGTAGACGTACCTCAGCATTATGAAGCCTCAGGGCCCAGATGGTAGACGTACCTCAGCATTATGAAGCCTCAGGGCCCAGATGGTAGACGATGCCTCAGCATTATGAAGCCTCAGGGCCCAGATGGTAGACGTACCTCAGCATTATGACGCCTCAGGGCCCAGATGGTAGACGTACCTCAGCATTATGAAGCCTCAGGGCCCAGTTGGTATACGTACCTCAGCATTATGAAGCCTCAGGGCCCAGATGGTAGACGTACCTCAGCATTATGACGCCTCAGGGCCCAGTTGGTATACGTGCCTCAGCATTATGAAGCCTCAGGGCCCAGATGGTAGACGTACCTCAGCGTTATGAAGCCCCCAGGGCCCAGATGGTAGACGTACCTCAGCATTATGAAGCCTCAGGGCCCAGTTAGTAGACGTACCTCAGCGTTATGAAGCCCCCAGGGCCCAGTTGGTAGACGTACCTCAGCATTATGAAGCCTCAGCATTATGAAGTCTCAGAGCCCAGATGGTAGACGTACCTCAGCATTATGAAGTCTCAGGGCCCAGATGGTAGACGTACCTCAGCGTTATGAAGCCTCAGGGCCCAGATGGTAGACGTACCTCAGCGTTATGAAGCCTAAGGGCCCAGATGGTAGACATACCTCAGCGTTATGAAGCCCCCAGGGCCCAGTTGGTAGACGTACCTCAGCATTATGAAGCCTCAGCATTATAAAGCCTCAGGGCCCAGTTGGTAGACGTACCTCAGCATTATGACGTCTCAGGGCCCAGATGGTAGACGTACCTCAGCATTATGACGCCTCAGGGCCCAGATGGTAGACGTACCTCAGCATTATGATGCCTCAGGGCCCAGATGGTAAACGTACCTCAGCATTATGATGCCTCAGGGCCCAGATGGTAGACGTACCTCAGCATTATGAAGCCTCAGGGCCCAATTGGTAGACGTACCTCAGCATTATGACGCCTCAGGGCCCAGATGGTAGACGTACCTCAGCATTATGAAGCCTCAGGGCCCAGTTGGTATACGTACCTCAGCATTATGAAGCCTCAGGGCCCAGATGGTAGACGTACCTCAGCGTTATGAAGCCCCCAGGGCCCAGATGGTAGACGTACCTCAGCATTATGAAGCCTCAGGGCCCAGTTAGTAGACGTACCTCAGCGTTATGAAGCCCCCAGGGCCCAGTTGGTAGACGTACCTCAGCATTATGAAGCCTCAGCATTATGAAGTCTCAGAGCCCAGATGGTAAACGTACCTCAGCATTATGAAGTCTCAGGGCCCAGATGGTAGACGTACCTCAGCGTTATAAAGCCTCAGGGCCCAGATGGTAGACGTACCTCAGCGTTATGAAGCCTCAGGGCCCAGATGGTAGACGTACCTCAGCATTATGAAGCCTCAGGGCCCAGATGGTAGACGTACCTCAGCGTTATGAAGCCTCAGCATTATGAAGCCTCAGCATTATGAAGCCTCAGGGCCCAGTTGGTAGACGTACCTCAGCATTATGAAGCCTCAGCATTATAAAGCCTCAGGGCCCAGTTGGTAGACGTACCTCAGCATTATGACGTCTCAGGGCCCAGATGGTAGACGTACCTCAGCATTATGACGCCTCAGGGCCCAGATGGTAGACGTACCTCAGCATTATGAAGCCTCAAGCCCAGTTGGTAGACGTACCTCAACATTATGAAGCCTCAGGGCCCAGATGGTAGACGTACCTCAGCATTATGACGCCTCAGGGCCCAGATGGTAGACGTACCTCAGCATTATGAAGCCTCAGGGCCCAGTTGGTAGACGTACCTCAGCATTATGAAGCCTCAGCATTATGAAGCCTCAGGGCCCAGATGGTAGACGACCTCAGCATTATGATGCCTCAGGGCCCAGATGGTAGACGTACCTCAGCATTATGAAGCCTCAGGGCCCAATTGGTAGACGTACCTCAGCATTATGAAGCCTCAGGGCCCAGACGGAAGACGTACCTCAGCGTTATGAAGCCCCCAGGGCCCAGATGGTAGACGTACCTCAGCGTTATGAAGCAGCCAGGGCCCAGATGGTAGACGTACCTCAGCGTTATGATGCCTCAGGGCCCAGATGGTAGACGTACCTCAGCATTATGAAGCCTCAGGGCCCAGTTAGTAGACGTACCTCAGCGTTATGAAGCCTCAGGGCCCAGTTAGTAGACGTACCTCAGCATTATGAAGCCTCAGGGCCCAGTTAGTAGACGTACCTCAGCATTATGAAGCCTCAGGGCCCAGTTAGTAGACGTACCTCAGCATTATGAAGCCTCAGGGCCCAGTTAGTAGACGTACCTCAGCGTTATGAAGCCTCAGGGCCCAGATGGTAGACGTACCTCAGCGTTATGAAGCCTCAGGGCCCAGATGGTAGACGTACCTCAGCGTTATGAAGTCTCAGGGCCCAGATGGAAGACGTACCTCAGCATTATGAAGCCTCAGGGCCCAGATGGTAGACGTACCTCAGCGTTATGAAGCCTCAGGGCCCAGATGGTAGACGTACCTCAGCATTATGAAGCCTCAGGGCCCAGTTGGTATACGTACCTCAGCATTATGAAGCCTCAGGGCCCAGATGGTAGACGTACCTCAGCGTTATGAAGCCCCCAGGGCCCAGATGGTAGACGTACCTCAGCATTATGAAGCCTCAGGGCCCAGTTAGTAGACGTACCTCAGCGTTATGAAGCCCCCAGGGCCCAGTTGGTAGACGTACCTCAGCATTATGAAGCCTCAGCATTATGAAGTCTCAGAGCCCAGATGGTAGACGTGCCTCAGCATTATGAAGTCTCAGGGCCCAGATGGTAGACGTACCTCAGCGTTATGAAGCCTCAGGGCCCAGATGGTAGACGTACCTCAGCGTTATGAAGCCTCAGGGCCCAGATGGTAGACGTACCTCAGCATTATGAAGCCTCAGGGCCCAGATGGTAGACGTACCTCAGCGTTATGAAGCCTCAGCATTATGAAGCCTCAGCATTATGAAGCCTCAGGGCCCAGTTGGTAGACGCATCCTCAGCATTATGAAGCCTCAGCATTATAAAGCCTCAGGGCCCAGTTGGTAGACGTACCTCAGCATTATGACGTCTCAGGGCCCAGATGGTAGACGTACCTCAGCATTATGACGCCTCAGGGCCCAGATGGTAGACGTACCTCAGCATTATGAAGCCTCAGGGCCCAGTTGGTAGACGTACCTCAACATTATGAAGCCTCAGGGCCCAGATGGTAGACGTACCTCAGCATTATGACGCCTCAGGGCCCAGATGGTAGACGTACCTCAGCATTATGAAGCCTCAGGGCCCAGTTGGTAGACGTACCTCAGCATTATGAAGCCTCAGCATTATGAAGCCTCAGGGCCCAGATGGTAGACGTACCTCAGCATTATGATGCCTCAGGGCCCAGATGGTAGACGTACCTCAGCATTATGAAGCCTCAGGGCCCAATTGGTAGACGTACCTCAGCATTATGAAGCCTCAGGGCCCAGACGGAAGACGTACCTCAGCGTTATGAAGCCCCCAGGGCCCAGATGGTAGACGAACCTCCGCATTATGAAGCCCCCAGGGCCCAGTTAGTAGACGTACCTCAGCATTATGAAGCCTCAGGGCCCAGTTGGAAGACGTACCTCAGCATTATGAAGCCCCCAGGGCCCAGATGGTAGACGTACCTCAGCGTTATGAAGCAGCCAGGGCCCAGATGGTAGACGTACCTCAGCATTATGATGCCTCAGGGCCCAGATGGTAGACGTACCTCAGCATTATGAAGCCTCAGGGCCCAGTTAGTAGACGTTCCTCAGCATTATGAAGCCTCAGGGCCCAGTTAGTAGACGTACCTCAGCATTATGAAGCCTCAGGGCCCAGTTAGTAGACGTACCTCAGCATTATGAAGCCTCAGGGCCCAGTTAGTAGACGTACCTCAGCATTATGAAGCCTCAGGGCCCAGTTAGTAGACGTACCTCAGCATTATGAAGCCTCAGGGCCCAGATGGTAGACGTACCTCAGCGTTATGAAGCCTCAGGGCCCAGATGGTAGACGTACCTCAGCGTTATGAAGTCTCAGGGCCCAGATGGAAGACGTACCTCAGCATTATGAAGCCTCAGGGCCCAGATGGTAGACGTACCTCAGCGTTATGAAGCCTCAGGGCCCAGATGGTAGACGTACCTCAGCGTTATGAAGTCTCAGGGCCCAGATGGAAGACGTACCTCAGCGTTATGAAGCCTCAGGGCCCAGATGGAAGACGTACCTCAGCGTTATGAAGCCTCAGGGCCCAGATGGTAGACGTACCTCAGCGTTATGAAGCCTCAGGGCCCAGATGGTAGACGTACCTCAGCATTATGACGCCTCAGGGCCCAGACGGAAGACGTACCTCAGCGTTATGAAGCCCCCAGGGCCCAGATGGTAGACGTACCTCCGCATTATGAAGCCCCCAGGGCCCAGATGGTAGACGTACCTCAGCGTTATGAAGCCGCCAGGGCCCAGATGGTAGACGTACCTCAGCATTATGAAGCCTCAGGGCCCAGTTAGTAGACGTACCTCAGCATTATGAAGCCTCAGGGCCCAGTTGGAAGACGTACCTCAGCGTTATGAAGCCTCAGGGCCCAGTTAGTAGACGTACCTCAGCATTATGAAGCCTCAGGGCCCAGATGGGGGCGTTGGATGGGAGAGGTTTCAGAAGAGAGGCGAAACAGTCCTGAGAGCTAAACAGCAACACAACAATACAGTAACAGTTACAACTATTGTCAAATTAACCTAATATTCCTGAAAGAGTTACTGAGTGTAACGGTAAGAAGTAGATGTGAGCCCACCTCTGTGCCGAGGTGTTAGCTGCAGCCGATGTTACCGTCGTCGAACCGCTGCTGTCGTCCGTAACGGCCGTCGTCGAACCGCCGCTGCCGTCCGTAACGGCCGACGTTACCGACGTCGAACCGCCGCTGCCGTCCGTAACGGCCGACGTCGAACCGCCGCTGTCGTCCGTAACGGCCGACGTCGAACCGCCGCTGTCGTCCGTAACGGCCGACGTCGAACCGCCGCTGTCGTCCGTAACGGCCGTCGTCGAACCGCCGCTGTCGTCCGTAACGGCCGTTAACGTGATAGTGTGAAGCTCTTCCTCATCCGCGGTCTTCCCTCCGCAGGATCCTAAACAAATTGACCAATAGTCAACTTCATATACCAAAATATAGAGAGAGCACAGGAGGCTGGTGGCACCTTCATTTGGGGAGGACCGGCTCGTGGTAATGACTGGAGCGGAATGGTATCATCAACTACATCAATCGCATGTGGCTCAGTTGGTAGAGCATGGTGTTTGCAACGCCAGGGTTGTGGGTTCGATTCCCACGGGGGGCCAGTACGAAAAAAATAAAAATAATAATAATAATAATGTATGAAATGAATTCAAATGTATGCATTCACTACTGTAAGTCGCTCTGGATAAGAGCGTCTGCTAAATGACTGAAATGTAAAATGTAAAAAAATGCATCGGGCTCCAGGTGTTCGATGCCGTTCCGTTCTGTTCCAGACATTATTATGAGACCAGCCTCCTCTGATAGAGATAGCGTTCTAGTCAATTATGTAACACCAAACACTGTACAAGAAATTTGATCAATTTCTGTTTAAATTTCCTTGACACTGTCTTACAAGAAATAGAACAAAACTGTAATAAAACAACTAATATATTTCCAGAGGGGACGTCAGAAATGCAGACTTCCGTTTCCCTGACGACTCATCCTGAATTAAAATTCCGCTGCTCTGTCGATCGAGCTCCACATAACATCAGTCTGACCTGAAGTCACTTGTAGGCCAGCTCTGGTGAAAAGTAGTGCACATATAATAGGGAATAGGACGACGGTCTCTGTAGAAAACAGGTGAGTTTCATGGTTAATAATACCTGTGAGGTCTATGATGTCCAGTAGTTGTCCACGAGGAAGTAATACCTGATTAGAGGGGATAACGTACATCTCTCCGTTGTCTGACTGACCGGTCAGTATCACCTAGAGGATGAAAGACGTTCAGGTTAGACCAAGACCTCAAACCCAACAGTTCATAGGTTGTGTTTAAGAAGCATGGAACAAAAACAAAAAAAAAATGAATTGACTAGTCTAGTCTAGCCTGGTGCCGTCAGATGTGTTTGTGCTAACGAGCCAACCAGGCTATAAAAAGTTAGCTATTCAGCACAAACACATCTGAGATCACCAGGATACCATTGGGCAGCTGCCTGGACCTGTTTCTATGCTCTTCTGAAACCCTCTCTTACTCACCACGCGTTCACACTGTATGGGCTGTCCATTCTGATCAAGTATGATAAACTCCTCTGTCTGTGATAATGTCTGTGTTTGGTCCTGTGTCTGTATCGCTGTCCGATTCTCTGTCTGTGACAGGATCAGCATTTCTGTCTCTGTCAGTTGCTCAGGTTCGATATCAGTGTGGGCTGGTTCCCAGCTGTCTGGAGGAGCTATGCTGTTGATAACAAGCAGCTCTGAGGACTGTGGCTTCGTCTCATTCTCTTCAGGTTCACTGGGCTCCTGGAAAACAATACAATACTTCACGTGCATGTGATTATGCTAATTTACATTGATCTGGTCTCCTGATATATGCACTGTATTATTCTTTCTCATCACAAATCATTTCGAAATGTATAGGTTTAAGTCCCACCGACTCCTGGGGTCAAGTCCCACCAACTCCTGGGGTCAAGTCCCACCAACTCCTGGGGTCAAGTGCCACCAACTCCTGGGGTCAAGTGCCACCAACTCCTGGGGTCAAGTCCCACCAACTCCTGGGGTCAAGCCCCACCAACTCCTGGGGTCAAGCCCCACCAACTCCTGGGGTCAAGCCCCACCAACTCCTGGGGTCAAGCCCCACCAACTCATAGGGTCAAGCCCCACCAACTCCTGGGGTCAAGTCCCACCAACTCCTGGGGTCAAGTCCCACCAACTCATAGGGTCAAGTCCCACCAACTCATAGGGTCAAGTCCCACCAACTCCTGGGGTCAAGCCCCACCAACTCCTGGGGTCAAGTCCCACCAACTCATAGGGTCAAGTCCCACCGACTCCTGGGGTCAAGTCCCACCGACTCATAGGGTCAAGTCCCACCGACTCATAGGTTTAAGTCCCACCTGTTGTGTTTCAGTGATATGAGACCCGTGGAGGTCTGTGTGTTTGGGCTCATCCTCTTCAGTGGTCAGTGGAGGCTTGGAGTCCAGAGCATCCTCTTCCATAGCTCTCTCCTGCTCCTCCATCTCCCAAGCAGACAGTCAGCTACCTAGCTACATACACAAACCAATATAACCCTATTTTAGTGACCAGGTACAGGTATTTCATTGGGTGCAAGTGTCATCATCATCATCATCATCATCATCAATCAGTATTGTAATAATTGCAAATCCATTCATTGGCATTTTCAGAATGGTCAATTGGATCTAGATTGCTAGCTAGTTAACCATAACAAAAACAGCTGATGCACAGCAAGACGGTTTATTCAATGCTCGACTCCTGGGTGGGTCTATTTGTATAAGAGTCGTTTGTGATTGTTTTTGATTGATTGATTGATTGCAGGAGCAGAGTTTCCTAGCTAGCCAAACATATCATCATCATCATCCCTGGTCATAAAAAAAAAAAAATACATTATTTTAAAGCGCCATGTTGGGTTAAAATGTCTGTGTAGCAAGCTAGCTAACGTTAGCTTGTTCGGCTAGGACTAGCTAGTAAAAAAAAAATAATAATAGAATATCTAGTTTGAGTCAAACAATTCTCATGATTTTAGGATTAGTCTAAGCTCTTTACATAGCCCTCTCTAGTCTGAGTGTGTAGCTAACAGCGTTGTGGGTATGAGGGGGACAAGGATTGGAAATTCAAAACGAGTCTACTCAACCTCGTCTTCGCCCAGAAGTTTCTGTTCGCCTCGTTCTCGACCAAACAAACGCGATTTTTTTTCTTCTTCTCTCTATTCATCCGGTATGAAAAAAAATGTTTGATCCTCGGAGGACACCGTAGAAGGCATATTTAAACCTCTGGTATTATATATTTTCACCACAGAGAGGCGCAATTTCCACATTTTTCAGGAAGTGACGCCAGGTTGCTGATTTCTTTTCCTTTTTATTAATTTTTTATTTTATTTTTTTATTAACAGTAACATGCAAAACATAAACATAATAGCCGGAGGGATTCCAAAGAAATGAGAAGAAAAAAAAAAACTATTCCACATTATATCAAATCAAATACAGACATATATAGCAAATACATTTTTTTTTTTGACATTTTGTTTTGTATACGTTTTAAAGACTCTAAATAGCTTTCACACATCAGATTTTAAAAATAATTAAGAAAAGGGGCGGTTGCTGATTTCTACCTGAGATACATACAGAGAATGAACTGGTGGTGGTGATGGCTAGAAGGGATACTGGTTTTGACTGGACTTGATTTCCACATAAATCATTTACTAGTTAACGGTACCATTGGGTGAAAAGCTTGCTACAATTCACCAATAAATATACTTTCTACTGTGCACTACATTACATGATGTAAATACAAAACATGACTTGTGTTATCACCTAGTGCTTTTTATTATTATTTATTATTTATTATTATTTTCCCGTGGAATTTCGAAGAAAGCGGACAATGGTCCATGTATGGAGGAGGTTGGTCCATGTATGGAGGAGGTTGGTCCATGTATGGAGGAGGTTGGTCCATGTATGGAGGAGGTTGGTCCATGTATGGAGGAGGTTGGTCCATGTATGGAGGTTGGTCCATGTATGGAGGTTGGTCCATGTATGGAGGAGGTTGGTCCATGTATGGAGGAGGTTGGTCCATGTATGGAGGAGGTTGGTCCATGTATGGAGGAGGTTGGTCCATGTATGGAGGAGGTTGGTCCATGTATGGAGGAGGTTGGTCCATGTATGGAGGTTGGTCCATGTATGGAGGAGGTTGGTCCATGTATGGAGGAGGTTGGTCCATGTATGGAGGAGGTTGGTCCATGTATGGAGGAGGTTGGTCCATGTATGGATGTTGGTCCATGTATGGAGGAGGTTGGTCCATGTATGGAGGAGGTTGGTCCATGTATGGAGGAGGTTGGTCCATGTATGGAGGAGGTTGGTCTATGTATGGAGGAGGTTGGTCCATGTATGGAGGAGGTTGGTCCATGTATGGAGGAGGTTGGTCCATGTATGGAGGAGGTTGGTCCATGTATGGAGGAGGTTGGTCTATGTATGGAGGAGGTTGGTCCATGTATGGAGGAGGTTGGTCCATGTATGGAGGAGGTTGGTCCATGTATGGAGGAGGTTGGTCCATGTATGGAGGAGGTTGGTCCATGTATGGAGGTTGGTCCATGTATGGAGGTTGGTCCATGTATGGAGGAGGTTGGTCCATGTATGGAGGAGGTTGGTCCATGTATGGAGGAGGTTGGTCCATGTATGGAGGAGGTTGGTCCATGTATGGAGGAGGTTGGTCCATGTATGGAGGATGGTCCATGTATGGAGGAGGTTGGTCCATGTATGGAGGAGGTTGGTCCATGTATGGAGGAGGTTGGTCCATGTATGGAGGTTGGTCCATGTATGGAGGTTGGTCCATGTATGGAGGAGGTTGGTCCATGTATGGAGGAGGTTGGTCCATGTATGGAGGAGGTTGGTCCATGTATGGAGGAGGTTGGTCCATGTATGGAGGTTGGTCCATGTATGGAGGAGGTTGGTCCATGTATGGAGGAGGTTGGTCCATGTATGGAGGAGGTTGGTCCATGTATGGAGGAGGTTGGTCCATGTATGGAGGAGGTTGGTCCATGTATGGAGGTTGGTCCATGTATGGAGGAGGTTGGTCCATGTATGGAGGAGGTTGGTCCATGTATGGAGGAGGTTGGTCCATGTATGGAGGAGGTTGGTCCATGTATGGAGGAGGTTGGTCCATGTACGGAGGAGGTTGGTCCATGTATGGAGGTTGGTCCATGTATGGAGGAGGTTGGTCCATGTATGGAGGAGGTGGGCCATGTATGGAGGAGGTTGGTCCATGTATGGAGGAGGTTGGTCCATGTATGGAGGAGGTTGGTCCATGTATGGAGGAGGTTGGTCCATGTATGGAGGAGGTTGGTCCATGTATGGAGGAGGTTGGTCCATGTATGGAGGAGGTTGGTCCATGTATGGAGGTTGGTCCATGTATGGAGGAGGTTGGTCCATGTATGGAGGAGGTTGGTCCATGTATGGAGGAGGTTGGTCCATGTATGGAGGAGGTTGGTCCATGTATGGAGGAGGTTGGTCCATGTATGGAGGTTGGTCCATGTATGGAGGAGGTTGGTCCATGTATGGAGGAGGTTGGTCCATGTATGGAGGAGGTTGGTCCATGTATGGAGGAGGTTGGTCCATGTATGGAGGAGGTTGGTCCATGTATGGAGGTTGGTCCATGTATGGAGGAGGTTGGTCCATGTATGGAGGTTGGTCCATGTATGGAGGTTGGTCCATGTATGGAGGAGGTTGGTCCATGTATGGAGGAGGTTGGTCCATGTATGGAGGAGGTTGGTCCATGTATGGAGGAGGTTGGTCCATGTATGGAGGAGGTTGGTCCATGTATGGAGGAGGTTGGTCCATGTATGGAGGTTGGTCCATGTATGGAGGAGGTTGGTCCATGTATGGAGGAGGTTGGTCCATGTATGGAGGTTGGTCCATGTATGGAGGAGGTTGGTCCATGTATGGAGGAGGTTGGTCCATGTATGGAGGAGGTTGGTCCATGTATGGAGGAGGTTGGTCCATGTATGGAGGAGGTTGGTCCATGTATGGAGGAGGTTGGTCCATGTACGGAGGAGGTTGGTCCATGTATGGAGGTTGGTCCATGTATGGAGGAGGTTGGTCCATGTATGGAGGAGGTTGGTCCATGTATGGAGGAGGTTGGTCCATGTATGGAGGAGGTTGGTCCATGTATGGAGGAGGTTGGTCCATGTATGGAGGAGGTTGGTCCATGTATGGAGGAGGTTGGTCCATGTATGGAGGAGGTTGGTCCATGTATGGAGGAGGTTGGTCTATGTATGGAGGAGGTTGGTCTATGTATGGAGGAGGTTGGTCCATGTATGGAGGAGGTTGGTCCATGTATGGAGGAGGTTGGTCCATGTATGGAGGAGGTTGGTCCATGTATGGAGGAGGTTGGTCTATGTATGGAGGAGGTTGGTCCATGTATGGAGGAGGTTGGTCCATGTATGGAGGTTGGTCCATGTATGGAGGAGGTTGGTCCATGTATGGAGGTTGGTCCATGTATGGAGGTTGGTCCATGTATGGAGGAGGTTGGTCCATGTATGGAGGTTGGTCCATGTATGGAGGAGGTTGGTCCATGTATGGAGGAGGTTGGTCCATGTATGGAGGAGGTTGGTCCATGTATGGAGGAGGTTGGTCCATGTATGGAGGTTGGTCCATGTATGGAGGAGGTTGGTCCATGTATGGAGGTTGGTCCATGTATGGAGGTTGGTCCATGTATGGAGGAGGTTGGTCCATGTATGGAGGAGGTTGGTCCATGTATGGAGGAGGTTGGTCCATGTATGGAGGAGGTTGGTCCATGTATGGAGGAGGTTGGTCCATGTATGGAGGAGGTTGGTCCATGTATGGAGGTTGGTCCATGTATGGAGGAGGTTGGTCCATGTATGGAGGAGGTTGGTCCATGTATGGAGGTTGGTCCATGTATGGAGGAGGTTGGTCCATGTATGGAGGAGGTTGGTCCATGTATGGAGGAGGTTGGTCCATGTATGGAGGAGGTTGGTCCATGTATGGAGGAGGTTGGTCCATGTATGGAGGAGGTTGGTCCATGTATGGAGGAGGTTGGTCCATGTACGGAGGAGGTTGGTCCATGTATGGAGGTTGGTCCATGTATGGAGGAGGTTGGTCCATGTATGGAGGAGGTTGGTCCATGTATGGAGGAGGTTGGTCCATGTATGGAGGAGGTTGGTCCATGTATGGAGGAGGTTGGTCCATGTATGGAGGAGGTTGGTCCATGTATGGAGGAGGTTGGTCCATGTATGGAGGAGGTTGGTCTATGTATGGAGGAGGTTGGTCCATGTATGGAGGAGGTTGGTCCATGTATGGAGGAGGTTGGTCCATGTATGGAGGAGGTTGGTCCATGTATGGAGGAGGTTGGTCTATGTATGGAGGAGGTTGGTCCATGTATGGAGGAGGTTGGTCCATGTATGGAGGTTGGTCCATGTATGGAGGAGGTTGGTCCATGTATGGAGGTTGGTCCATGTATGGAGGTTGATCCATGTATGGAGGAGGTTGGTCCATGTATGGAGGAGGTTGGTCCATGTATGGAGGAGGTTGGTCCATGTATGGAGGAGGTTGGTCCATGTATGGAGGTTCTGAGTTAGTGCTGTTTTTCTGTTCTACTTGGCTGTTTTTGCTCCCACCTGGTGTCCCAGCTCTACCAGTCCGTGATGGGAAGAATGGAAATATTTTTCTCTTCTTTCTTTTCATATACTAACTGTCCACCAGACTACAGAAACTATTAGCAGTGGAAATAGCAATAACTATAACGTTAACAATGTGAATATGGCATGAGAGACGACCAAAAAAGGAACAAAGTCAAGCGGTGAAGATTTCATTTAAAAAAAAAATGTTTTTCCTTTAAAAACACAATTAAAAAAAAAAAATTAAATACGTGTATAAACGCCAATGCCACCCTCCTCCTCTTTCATGTTGCTTAAACGGTTTATGACTCTGTTGTAAAATGTACACGCTTTTAGTATTTGTTGTCCTAGGCTACCTGGCTAAAATACATGCTTATTAGTTTCCTTTCATGGGCAACGATATGCGAGGCCACCTAGTTAACATTAGCATATTACATCTAGCTAGATGTTGAACTTCCATCCTCTCAGACCAGGGACACAATGTATGAATTTACGGTTGGATCAGAATCGCAGTTGTAATCATTGTCCAGTACGGAGAATTAAGTAAAAACACAAGTCCAGTTCCCTATCTAAGTCGATGGCTAATTTAGAAAAAGGGATGATTTTAGCTAGCTTGCCACTGGAGGACAGCAACACAACAAGATGCAACAATTCAAGTTTATTTTTCTGTCAATAATGATGTTTTGGCTTGTGATGTGATTTGGTGTGAAGCCAAATCCAAACTGGCTCCCCGTGACACGCTACACTTCCCGAGACAAAGGGGTGGTGGTTCGTCCCGCTTGGATGCTTTCTCCGGTGAACGAATACATTTGACGTTTTAGTCATTTAGCAGACGCTCTTATCCAGAGCGACTTACAGTAGTGAATGCATACATTTCATGCATTTTTGTTGTACTGGCCCCCCCGTTGGAATCGAACCCACAACCCTGGCGTTGCAAACACCATGCTGGCGTTGCAAACACCATGCTCTACCAACTGAGCCACAGGGAATACACGCCAATGGAGCCATAGACAATTTTGGCAACATGAAAGAGAGGAGGACAGCTTTGGTGTTCAACTCGTCTACAAGTAGGATGAGTCCCCAAAAAATGGTTTTACTTGCCCCGTGCACACAATCACGTGCACACAATCACGTGCACACACACACACACACACACACACACACACACACACACACACACACACACACACACACACACACACACACACACACACACACACACACACACACACACACACACACACACACACACACACACACACACACACACACACAGACAGACAGAAATCAGTACCATGATATTTAACAACATTGATTGTACTAAATTGTTTTTGGTATCTTTAAGTTTGTTTTCAGTGTATTAAAATAAGCATTTATAGCCTTGTTGATTTGATGATGTTTAAAATGTTTTAAGTTGAAATGGTGCTGGAATAGTGGAGACAGTGCTCCTGTCGCCTAGACAGCGCACTCCTGTCGTCTAGGCAGCGCTCCTGTCGCCTAGGCAGCGCTCCTGTCGCCTAGGCAGCGCTCCTGTCGTCTAGGCAGTGCTCCTGTCGCCTAGACAGCGCTCCTGTCGCCTAGGCAGCGCTCCTGTCGCCTAGGCAGCGCTCCTGTCGCCTAGGCAGCGCTCCTGTCGTCTAGGCAGCGCTCCTGTCGCCTAGGCAGCGCTCCTGTCGCCTAGGCAGCGCTCCTGTCGCCTAGACAGCGCGCTCCTGTCGCCTAGGCAGCGCTCCTGTCGCCTAGACAGCGCGCTCCTGTCGTCTAGGCAGCGCGCTCCTGTCGCCTAGACAGCGCTCCTGTCGTCTAGACAGCGCTCCTGTCGCCTAGACAGCGCTCCTGTCGCCTACACAGCGCTCCTGTCGCCTAGACAGCGCTCCTGTCGTCTAGGCAGCGCGCTCCTGTCGCCTAGGCAGCGCTCCTGTCGCCTAGGCAGCGCTCCTGTCGCCTAGGCAGCGCTCCTGTCGCCTAGGCAGCGCTCCTGTCGCCTAGACAGCGCACTCCTGTCGTCTAGGCAGCGCTCCTGTCGCCTAGGCAGCGCTCCTGTCGCCTAGGCAGCGCTCCTGTCGCCTAGACAGCGCGCTCCTGTCGCCTAGGCAGCGCTCCTGTCGTCTAGGCAGCGCTCCTGTCGCCTAGACAGCACTCCTGTCGTCTAGACAGCGCTCCTGTCGCCTAGACAGCGCTCCTGTCGCCTACACAGCGCTCCTGTCGCCTAGACAGCGCGCTCCTGTCGTCTAGGCAGCGCTCCTGTCGTCTTTGTGCCTAAGTATAACATCTCCTAAGTTTCCGTTTACCACAGACCTTATTTTCTGCATTTATCCAAAACCCCCCCCCCCAAAAAAAAAATCCCCATTAATTTGTCCAACGAACCGAGGTGGAATTAATGCCTACAAAAATTCCACCATTACTAGTGTTTCCTAGATGACCAATAGAGTCAGAGCCTGATGTGCATGAATACATTCATTTGGAGACTGAGCAAACTAAACTCCCCATTTTACGGCCGTCGGATAGAGGAGACGCGGATGATTGTCGAAGAGGACGTGTGTTTTGTTGTTGTCGTCGTCGTCTCCAGTCCACACGGAGGGTTTCTCTCCTCTAATGACCCTTCTATCTTCAGTCGTATGTTATTCTGTGTGCAGTGAAAACACTGGCCCAGCACTTATCTCCTGTAAAGAAAACATGAACAGCTCAGTGGAGGAGAGAGTTCTGTACGACATACTAGGGTCCCTCCCAAATGGCACCCTATTCCCTTTACAGTGCACTACTAGCCCTATGGGTCCCTCGTGGAAAAGTAGTGCACTGTATAGGGGAAAAAGGTGGGAGGGGGAGGGGGGGTCATTTGGGACGCACGCACTGTGTTGAACCAGCTGATCCATTGTCTGGTCTAAACCAACTGTATTTTATCCGAGCTGAGCCGCTAACAATGAGGCACGCTAGGATGCACGGACGGGCGGAATCTGAAGGTTGGGATCTCATGGTGCTGGGAGAATACAAAGATGGGTAGGGGTCTGTCTGTCCCTGATTGACCCAGTAGGAAAGCCACAGCGATTAGGCAAACAGACACAAGGTGCTGATAGACACTTCAATCCAAAAACTAACAAAATATTTCCCACCATTTTTTTTTTTTTAAGAGAAGGGTAACCTTTTAGGCTATTGACCTAACGGTTTTCACAGGAACGAGTCAAGGACTGTTTTCGAAGAGAGACCGTTCCCTTAATATCGAACAGAATCTACCCAGAACATGGTTGATCAAGACACCTGAGTGGCCTGGCAGGCTGAATACATCCACCTGATAGGCTGAATACATCCACCTGATAGGCTGAATACATCCACCTACTGGGCTGAACACATCCACCTGATAGGCTGAATACATTCACCTGATAGGCTGAATACATCCACCTACTGGGCTGAACACATCCACCTGATAGGCTGAACACATCCACCTACTGGGCTGAACACATCCACCTGATAGGCTGAACACATCCACCTGATAGGCTGAATACATCCACCTACTGGGCTGAACACATCCACCTGATAGGCTGAATACATCCACCTACTGGGCTGAACACATGCCAGCCACAGAATGTTCCAAGGCTCAGTTATATACTAGTCTGTAGTCTCTCTCTGTGTCTATCGCTCCACCCTACTAGTCTGTAGAGTCTCTGTGTCTATCGCTCCACCCTACTAGTCTGTAGAGTCTCTCTCTGTGTCTATCTCTCCACCCCACTAGTCTGTAGAGTCTCTGTGTCTATCGCTCCACCCTACTAGTCTGTAGTCTCTGTCTGTGTCTATCTCTCCACCCTACTAGTCTGTAGTCTCTGTCTGTGTCTATCTCTCCACCCCACTAGTCTGTAGAGTCTCTCTGTGTCTATCTCTCCACCCTACTAGTCTGTAGAGTCTCTCTGTGTCTATCTCTCCACCCCACTAGTCTGTAGTCTCTCTCTGTGTCTATCGCTCCACCCCACTAGTCTGTAGTCTCTCTCTGTGTCTATCTCTCCACCCTACTAGTCTGTAGTCTCTCTCTGTGTCTATCTCTCCACCCCACTAGTCTGTAGAGTCTCTCTCTGTGTCTATCTCTCCACCCCACTAGTCTGTAGTCTCTCTCTGTGTCTATCTCTCCACCCTACTAGTCTGTAGAGTCTCTCTGTGTCTATCTCTCCACCCCACTAGTCTGTAGTCTCTCTCTGTGTCTATCTCTCCACCCTACTAGTCTGTAGTCTCTCTGTGTCTATCTCTCCACCCCACTAGTCTGTAGAGTCTCTGTGTCTATCTCTCCACCCTACTAGTCTGTAGAGTCTCTCTCTGTGTCTATCTCTCCACCCTACTAGTCTGTAGAGTCTCTGTGTCTATCTCTCCACCCTACTAGTCTGTAGAGTCTCTCTCTGTGTCTATCGCTCCACCCTACTAGTCTGTAGTCTCTCTCTGTGTCTATCTCTCCACCCTACTAGTCTGTAGAGTCTCTGTGTCTATCTCTCCACCCCACTAGTCTGTAGTCTCTCTGTGTCTATCTCTCCACCCCACTAGTCTGTAGTCTCTGTCTGTGTCTATCTCTCCACCCTACTAGTCTGTAGTCTCTCTCTGTGTCTATCTCTCCACCCTACTAGTCTGTAGTCTCTCTCTGTGTCTATCTCTCCACCCCACTAGTCTGTAGAGTCTCTCTGTGTCTATCTCTCCACCCCACTAGTCTGTAGAGTCTCTCTCTGTGTCTATCTCTCCACCCCACTAGTCTGTAGAGTCTCTCTCTGTGTCTATCTCTCCACCCTACTAGTCTGTAGAGTCTCTGTGTCTATCGCTCCACCCTACTAGTCTGTAGAGTCTCTCTCTGTGTCTATCTCTCCACCCTACTAGTCTGTAGTCTCTCTCTGTGTCTATCTCTCCACCCTACTAGTCTGTAGAGTCTCTCTCTGTGTCTATCTCTCCACCCCACTAGTCTGTAGTCTCTCTCTGTGTCTATCTCTCCACCCTACTAGTCTGTAGAGTCTCTCTCTGTGTCTATCTCTCCACCCCACTAGTCTGTAGAGTCTCTCTCTGTGTCTATCTCTCCACCCCACTAGTCTGTAGTCTCTCTCTGTGTCTATCGCTCCACCCTACTAGTCTGTAGTCTCTGTCTGTGTCTATCTCTCCACCCCACTAGTCTGTAGAGTCTCTCTCTGTGTCTATCTCTCCACCCCACTAGTCTGTAGAGTCTCTCTCTGTGTCTATCGCTCCACCCTACTAGTCTGTAGTCTCTCTCTGTGTCTATCGCTCCACCCCACTAGTCTGTAGAGTCTCTGTGTCTATCGCTCCACCCTACTAGTCTGTAGAGTCTCTCTCTGTGTCTATCTCTCCACCCTACTAGTCTGTAGAGTCTCTCTCTGTGTCTATCTCTCCACCCTACTAGTCTGTAGTCTCTCTCTGTGTCTATCTCTCCACCCTACTAGTCTGTAGTCTCTCTCTGTGTCTATCTCTCCACCCTACTAGTCTGTAGTCTCTCTCTGTGTCTATCTCTCCACCCTACTAGTCTGTAGAGTCTCTCTGTGTCTATCTCTCCACCCTACTAGTCTGTAGTCTCTCTCTGTGTCTATCTCTCCACCCTACTAGTCTGTAGAGTCTCTCTCTGTGTCTATCTCTCCACCCCACTAGTCTGTAGAGTCTCTCTCTGTGTCTATCTCTCCACCCCACTAGTCTGTAGTCTCTCTCTGTGTCTATCTCTCCACCCTACTAGTCTGTAGTCTCTCTCTGTGTCTATCTCTCCACCCTACTAGTCTGTAGTCTCTCTGTGTCTATCTCTCCACCCCACTAGTCTGTAGAGTCTCTGTGTCTATCTCTCCACCCTACTAGTCTGTAGAGTCTCTCTCTGTGTCTATCTCTCCACCCTACTAGTCTGTAGAGTCTCTGACTGTGTCTATCTCTCCACCCCACTAGTCTGTAGAGTCTCTGTGTCTATCTCTCCACCCCACTAGTCTGTAGAGTCTCTCTCTGTGTCTATCTCTCCACCCTACTAGTCTGTAGAGTCTCTGTCTGTGTCTATCTCTCCACCCCACTAGTCTGTAGTCTCTCTCTGTGTCTATCTCTCCACCCCACTAGTCTGTAGAGTCTCTCTGTGTCTATCTCTCCACCCCACTAGTCTGTAGAGTCTCTCTCTGTGTCTATCTCTCCACCCCACTAGTCTGTAGAGTCTCTCTCTGTGTCTATCTCTCCACCCTACTAGTCTGTAGAGTCTCTGTGTCTATCGCTCCACCCTACTAGTCTGTAGAGTCTCTCTCTGTGTCTATCTCTCCACCCTACTAGTCTGTAGAGTCTCTCTCTGTGTCTATCTCTCCACCCCACTAGTCTGTAGTCTCTCTCTGTGTCTATCTCTCCACCCTACTAGTCTGTAGAGTCTCTCTGTGTCTATCTCTCCACCCTACTAGTCTGTAGAGTCTCTCTCTGTGTCTATCTCTCCACCCCACTAGTCTGTAGAGTCTCTCTCTGTGTCTATCTCTCCACCCCACTAGTCTGTAGTCTCTCTCTGTGTCTATCGCTCCACCCTACTAGTCTGTAGTCTCTGTCTGTGTCTATCTCTCCACCCCACTAGTCTGTAGAGTCTCTCTCTGTGTCTATCTCTCCACCCCACTAGTCTGTAGAGTCTCTCTCTGTGTCTATCGCTCCACCCTACTAGTCTGTAGTCTCTCTCTGTGTCTATCGCTCCACCCCACTAGTCTGTAGAGTCTCTGTGTCTATCGCTCCACCCTACTAGTCTGTAGAGTCTCTCTCTGTGTCTATCTCTCCACCCTACTAGTCTGTAGAGTCTCTGTCTGTGTCTATCTCTCCACCCTACTAGTCTGTAGAGTCTCTCTCTGTGTCTATCTCTCCACCCTACTAGTCTGTAGTCTCTCTCTGTGTCTATCTCTCCACCCTACTAGTCTGTAGTCTCTCTCTGTGTCTATCTCTCCACCCTACTAGTCTGTAGTCTCTCTCTGTGTCTATCTCTCCACCCTACTAGTCTGTAGAGTCTCTCTGTGTCTATCTCTCCACCCTACTAGTCTGTAGTCTCTCTCTGTGTCTATCTCTCCACCCTACTAGTCTGTAGAGTCTCTCTCTGTGTCTATCTCTCCACCCCACTAGTCTGTAGAGTCTCTCTCTGTGTCTATCTCTCCACCCTACTAGTCTGTAGAGTCTCTCTGTCTACCTCCAAAAGCTAACAACATTCCCACAACTTTAGAGAACGTTCCCTTAAGAGTCTCATTAGGCTTCCACTCTGTCTGTCCTCTGTGTGAGAGGGAGGGGAGGATGTCTGCTGCCTGGGCATCACTTGGCTCGTCTATATGCATGACTGCACTGGATCAATCTCCTTTAACCCAGCCTGCCATAACGACGGTCCTGGCCTAACCCTCTCTAACGTCCTGGCCTAACCCTCTCTAAAGTCCTGCCCTAACCCTCTCTAACGTCCTGCCTTAACCCTCTCTAACGTCCTGCCCTAACCCTCTCTAACGTTCCTGCCCTAACCCTCTCTAACGTTCCTGCCCTAACCCTCTCTAATGTCCTGCCCTAACCCTCTCTAACGTTCCTGCCCTAACCCTCTCTAACGATCCTGCCCTAACCCTCTCTAACGTTCCTGCCCTAACCCTCTCTAACGATCCTGCCCTAACCCTCTCTAACGTCCTGCCCTAACCCTCTCTAACGCTCCTGCCCTAACCCTCTCTAACGATCCTGCCCTAACCCTCTCTAACGTTCCTGCCCTAACCCTCTCTAATGTCCTGCCCTAACCCTCTCTAACGTTCCTGCCCTAACCCTCTCTAACGTTCCTGCCCTAACCCTCTAACGTCCTGCCCTAACCCTCTCTAATATATAACACCCTCTCTAATATATAACACCCTCTCTAATATATAACACCCTCTCTAATATATAACACCCTCTCTACTATATAACACCCTCTATAATATATAACACCCTCTCTAATACATAACACCCTCTCTAATATATAACACCCTCTATAATATATAACACCCTCTCTAATACATACACCCTCTCTAATATATAACACCCACTCTAATATATAACACCCTCTCTAATATATAACACCCTCTCTAATATATAACACCCTCTATAATATATAACACCCTCTCTAATATATAACACCCTCTCTACTATATAACACCCTCTCTAATATATAACACCCTCTCTAATATATAACACCCTCTCTAATATATAACACCCTCTCTAATATATAACACCCTCTCTAATATATAACACCCTCTCTAATATATAACACCCTCTATAATATATAACACCCTCTCTAATATATAACACCCTCTCTACTATATAACACCCTCTCTAATATATAACACCCTCTCTAATATATAACACCCTCTCTAATATATAACACCCTCTATAATATATAACACCCTCTCTAATATATAACACCCTCTCTAATATATAACACCCTCTCTAATATATAACACCCTCTATAATATATAACACCCTCTCTAATATATAACACCCTCTCTACTATATAACACCCTCTCTACTATATAACACCCTCTCTAATATATAACACCCTCTCTAATATATAACACCCTCTCTACTATATAACACCCTCTATAATATATAACACCCTCTCTAATATATAACACCCTCTCTACTATATAACACCCTCTCTAATATATAACACCCTCTATAATATATAACACCCTCTCTAATATATAACACCCTCTCTAATATATAACACCCTCTCTAATATATAACACCCTCTCTAATATATAACACCCTCTATAATATATAACACCCTCTCTAATATATAACACCCTCTATAATATATAACACCCTCTCTACTATATAACACCCTCTCTAATATATAACACCCTCTATAATATATAACACCCTCTCTAATATATAACACCCTCTCTACTATATAACACCCTCTCTAATATATAACACCCTCTATAATATATAACACCCTCTCTAATATATAACACCCTCTCTAATATATAACACCCTCTCTAATATATAACACCCTCTATAATATATAACACCCTCTCTAATATATAACACCCTCTATAATATATAACACCCTCTCTACTATATAACACCCTCTCTAATATATTACACCCTCTCTAATATATAACACCCTCTCTACTATATAACACCCTCTCTAATATATAACACCCTCTCTAATATATCAAATATATAACACACTCTCTAATATATAACACCCTCTATAATATTTAACACCCTCTCTAATATATAACACCCTCTCTAATATATAACACCCTCTCTAATATATAACACCCTCTATAATATATAACACCCTCTCTACTATATAACACCCTCTCTAATATATAACACCCTCTATAATATATAACACCCTCTCTAATATATAACACCCTCTCTACTATATAACACCCTCTCTAATATATAACACCCTCTATAATATATAACACCCTCTCTAATATATAACACCCTCTCTAATATATAACACCCTCTCTAATATATAACACCCTCTCTAATATATAACACCCTCTATAATATATAACACCCTCTCTAATATATAACACCCTCTATAATATATAACACCCTCTCTACTATATAACACCCTCTCTAATATATTACACCCTCTCTAATATATAACACCCTCTCTAATATATCAAATATATAACACACTCTCTAATATATAACACCCTCTATAATATTTAACACCCTCTCTAATATATAACACCCTCTCTAATATATAACACCCTCTCTAATATATAACACCCTCTCTAATATATAACACCCTCTGTAATATATAACACCCTCTCTAATATATAACACCCTCTGTAATATATAACACCCTCTCTAATATATAACACCCGCTCTAATATATAAAATATATAACACCCTCTCTAATATATAACACCCTCTAATATATAAAATGTATAACACCCTCTCTAATATATAACACCCTCTCTAATATATAACACCCTCTGTAATATATAACACCCTCTCTAATATATAACACCCTCTGTAATATATAACACCCTCTCTAATATATAACACCCTCTGTAATATATAACACCCTCTCTAATACATCTTTAACAGCAGCTCAGAACGAAGCAAACCGTGAAGTAATGAGTGTAGTCAATATGTATATAATAGTTTTATCTGGTTGCGGTGGTCTCGTTTACCCTTCTATAAACATGTGGTGTTCCAGGAAGTCGCCACCAGGTGGAGAATGCAGGCAGGGAACAACTGGGAATTACTTCCATGGCACAGCCAGAAGAGGACTGGCCACCCCTCATAGCCTGGTTCCTCTCTAGGTTTCTTCCTAGGTTCTGGCCTTTCTAGGGGAGTTTTTCCTAGCCACCGTGCTTCTACACCTGCATTGCTTGCTGTTTGGGGGGGTTTTAGGCTGGTTTTCTGTACAGCACTTTGAGACATCAGCTGATGTAAGAAGGGCTATATAAATACATTTGATTTGACTCTTTGTGTTACATATCTCCCTCTCTAACTTTAAGTACCAGCTGTCAGAGCAGCATCGTCAAATGAACTAATCTCTTATCTTTATTTCTCCCCTTAGACTAACCTATCTTTCCCAGTATATTCATATTTTACTATTTATTTTTGCAATACATCCTTCTAGTTTACTGTGATGTCTCTACTGTAACCATTTCTACTGAGATTGCCCTAAATATAAATACTTTACCAAAGACTATAACGATATTTCCCGTTGAATGATCATGGTTTTTCAGACCCGCCTTTAACAATAGTTTGCAGGTCCATTTGAACACAGACATTATGACTTAACAACCACTCCTCGACCTGACTCCAAAAGCCAGCCACCAAAGGACAATATCTATTGATTCTGTTTCTTCGTGGCACAGTCTGCACAGGGCTGACTGATCTATTGATTCTATTTCTTCGTGGCACAGTCTGCACAGGGCTGACTGATCTATTGATTCTATTTCTTCGTGGCACAGTCTGCACAGGGCTGACTGATCTATTGATTCTATTTCTTCGTGGCACAGTCTGCACAGGGCTGACTGATCTATTGATTCTGTTTCTCTGTGGCAGAGTCTGCACAGGGCTGACTGATCTATTGATTCTGTTTCTCCGTGGCAGAGTCTGCACAGGGCTGACTGATCTATTGATTCTGTTTCTTTGTGGCAGAGTCTGCACAGGGCTGACTGATCTATTGATTCTGTTTCTTCGTGGCAGAGTCTGCACAGGGCTGACTGATCTATTGATTCTGTTTCTTTGTGGCAGAGTCTGCACAGGGCTGACTGATCTATTGATTATATTTCTTCGTGGCACAGTCTGCACAGGGCTGACTGATCTATTGATTCTGTTTCTCTGTGGCAGAGTCTGCACAGGGCTGACTGTTCAATGACCCACAAATTGACAATTTTTTTTTGTATCACGGGTTTTATTTTTTTTTTTATATAATAACTTAAATTGAAAAGAACGAATTGATGAGTCATGTTTTGTTTTGTCAGTTCATAAACCCGTTGCCATGGTACTGGGACATGAACAATCTGTTTCAACGATTCCTGAATTTTACGTGGTTACAGTTGTCAAACCTCTCAACCTCTCGTGAAACTGCTCAATGTTTTACGAATTATACCAGTCATTTTAAACCACGCATGGTTTCTGATTGGCGGCAGACAAAACTTCATTCATTCCTTTGTCTTTTGAGTAATTGCCAATTCCATTTTGTTTTTTTGGGGGGCAGAGTATTGTACTCATTACATAGACTAGAATGGTTGTAGGGTGAAGTTTCCCCTAGACACTGATCTTCAGTCTTGCATTCCCCCCCCCCCCCCAGACTGGTTAAGGTTAGGATTAGGATGAGGGAAGTTGATCGTAGATCTGTACATAAGGGGGTTAGGGTTAAGGTTAGGGTTAAGGTTAGGGTTAGGGTTAAGGTTAGGGTTAAGGTTAGGGTTAGGATGAGGGGAAGCTGATCGTAGATCTGTACATAAGGGGGTTAGGGTTAGGATGAGGGGAAGCTGATCGTAGATCTGTACATAAGGGGGGTTAGGGTTAGGGTTAAGGTTAGGGTTAAGGTTAGGGTTAAGGTTAGGGTTAGGGTTAAGGTTAGGGTTAAGGTTAGGGTTAGGATGAGGGGAAGCTGATCGTAGATCTGTACATAAGGGGGTTAGGGTTAGGATTAGGATGAGGGGAAGCTGATCGTAGATCTGTACATAAGGGGGTTAGGGTTAGGGTTAGGGGAAGCTGATCGTAGATCTGTACATAAGGGGGTTAGGGTTAGGGTTAGGATGAGGGGAAGCTGATCGTAGATCTGTACATAAGGGGGGTTAGGGTTAGGGTTAGGATGAGGGGAAGCTGATCGTAGATCTGTACATAAGGGGGGAAACTGCACCCTGGAGCCATTGGAATCTGGTTAGTTAAAGCAACAACAGTCACATTTCCTGTTAAATCTAATTGGTTACTTATCGTACAAATTGTTAAAAGCTGAACCATATTCTATATTCTTTATTTCTCCGAGGTACCTTCCATTCCTTTCGTCATTTTCTATTCCCTATTAAAGAAACGGAAGAAACGTGTGGAGGTCACACTATTCCCTATATGGGGCACTACCCTATGGGCTCGCGTCAAAAGTAGTGCACTACATAGGGAATAGGGTACCGTTTGGGACACAACCTCTCCAGCACGGTGACACTGGTTGTGTGTCCAACAGATAAGACAGACAATATTCAAACAACTCGGTTCCTCTCCCTGTCCATGGACAGACAGACAGGCAGGCAGGCAGACAGACAGACAGGCAGGCAGACAGACAGGCAGACAGACAGACAGGCAGGCAGACAGACAGGCAGGCAGACAGACAGGCAGGCAGACAGACAGACAGACAGACAGACAGACAGGCAGACAGACAGACAGACAGACAGACAGACAGACAGACAGACAGACAGACAGACAGACAGACAGACAGACAGGCAGGCAGGCAGACGGACGGACGGGCGGGCGGACGGGCGGGCGGGCGGACGGACGGGCGGGCGGGCGGACAGACGGACGGACGGACAGACAGACGAGGCTAAGGACATTTTAGACTCTTGACCCTCGATGGGCCAGGTTGGGAAAACAGGCACATTCACTTTCCTCTTTACTTCTCTTGGAAGTTTCTAGAACTCTTGGAACTCTTGAAAGGTTCTAGAACTCTTGGAACTCTTGAAAGGTTCTAGAACTCGTGGAAAGTTATGGAACAGACCTCCACCACATAATACGCCCCTCTGAGTCCCTGAGGAGATCTAGGACCTTTATCAACCCGAGAGCATTGTGATCGTCACCAGGTCTCTTGGTCTCGCTGAGAACTAAACTAAAAAAAAAAATAATAAAACAGTCATATCATTGTTTGTTTATTACATGCATTACATAAAAAATACATTTCTGATAGAAAGCTCCACTGCAAAAATAAGACAAAATACAGACTACTTATTTTCTTTCCAGGAAAGATGCAGATGGCTACTACCACTGTCACAGGTAAACATTAACAATCTTTAGGTTTAGATTCATCTCTGAGATTAATGAAAGTCTCTGTTGTTTTGACCAGTTCACTTCAAACCACTGGCTGTGGGGGTGTCCATTTTGTCTGCTCCCTACGAGGAGTGAGAAGGGAGAGGAGTGGCAGGGCCATGCGTCCGCTGTCCTGTCAACACTCAAAGGTTACAGGGACAGAGGTTATAGGGTGATAGTAGTAAACATATCTAACTCTATCCTGAATAAACATCGCAACAGAAGGGTCTTTTGTTACCCTACTCGTTCTTGATCAACTACAAAGCTGCAGAGCAAAAACTCATTTTTGTCTTCCAGGAGGATAATTTCAGAATGTTTTTCTGCCATGTGATTAGAAAAGGACCAGCTGGGAGTTTGTGGACCAGGATTCTGGTGGTTCTGACCTGAATGGGTCTGTTGGTAGGGGACTCTAGCTGGTCTGTTGGTAGGAGACTCTAGCTGGTCTGTTGGTAGGGGACTCTAGCTGGTCTGTTGGTAGGGGACTCTAGCTGGTCTGTTGGTAGGGGAATCTAGCTGGTCTGTTGGTAGGAGACTCTAGCTGGTCTGTTGGTAGGGGACTCTAGCTGGTCTGTTGGTAGGGGACTCTAGCTGGTCTGTTGGTAGGGGACTCTAGCTGGTCTGTTGGTAGGGGACTCTAGCTGGTCTGTTGGTAGGGGACTCTAGCTGGTCTGTTGGTAGAGGACTCTAGCCGGTCTGTCGGTAGGGGACTCTAGCCGGTCTGTCGGTAGGGGACTCTAGCCGGTCTGTCGGTAGGGGACTCTAGCCGGTCTGTCGGTAGGGGACTCTAGCCGGTCTGTCGGTAGGGGACTCTAGCCGGTCTGTCGGTAGGGGACTCTAGCCGGTCTGTCGGTAGGGGACTCTAGCCGGTCTGTCGGTAGGGGGACTCTAGCCGGTCTGTCGGTAAGGGACTCTAGCCGGTCTGTCGGTAGGGGACTCTAGCTGGTCTGTTGGTAGGGGACTCTAGCTGGTCTGTTGGTAGGGGACTCTAGCTGGTCTGTTGGTAAGGCACTCTAGCTGGTCTGTTGGTAGGGGACTCTAGCTGGTCTGTTGGTAGGGGACTCTAGCCGGTCTGTTGGTAGGGGACTAGCTGGTCTGTTGGTAGGGGACTCTAGCTGGTCTGTTGGTAGAGGACTCTAGCTGGTCTGTTGGTAGAGGACTCTAGCTGGTCTGTTGGTAGGGGACTCTAGCTGGTCTGTTGGTAGGGGACTCTAGCTGGTCTGTTGGTAGGGGACTCTAGCTGGTCTGTTGGTAGGGGACTCTAGCTGGTCTGTTGGTAGGGGACTCTAGCTGGTCTGTTGGTAGGGGACTCTAGCCGGTCTGTTGGTAGGGGACTCTAGCCGGTCTGTTGGTAGGGGACTCTAGCCGGTCTGTTGGTAGGGGACTCTAGCCGGTCTGTTGGTAGGGGACTCTAGCCGGTCTGTTGGTAGGGGACTCTAGCCGGTCTGTTGGTAGGGGACTCTAGCCGGTCTGTTGGTAGGGGACTCTAGCTGGTCTGTTGGTAGGGGACTCTAGCTGGTCTGTTGGTAGGGGACTCTAGCTGGTCTGTTGGTAAGGCACTCTAGCTGGTCTGTTGGTAGGGGACTCTAGCTGGTCTGTTGGTAGGGGACTCTAGCTGGTCTGTTGGTAGGGGACTCTAGCTGGTCTGTTGGTAAGGCACTCTAGCTGGTCTGTTGGTAGGGGACTCTAGCTGGTCTGTTGGTAGGGGACTCTAGCTGGTCTGTTGGTAGGGGACTCTAGCTGGTCTGTTGGTAGGGGACTCTAGCTGGTCTGTTGGTAGGGGACTCTAGCTGGTCTGTTGGTAGGGGACTCTAGCTGGTCTGTTGGTAGGGGACTCTAGCTGGTCTGTTGGTAGGGGACTCTAGCTGGTCTGTTGGTACGGGACTCTAGCTGGTCTGTTGGTAGAGGACTAGCTGGTCTGTTGGTAGGGGACTCTAGCAGGTCTGTTGGTAGGGGACTCTAGCTGGTCTGTTGGTAGGGGACTCTAGCTGGTCTGTTGGTAGGGGACTCTAGCTGGTCTGTTGGTAAGGCACTCTAGCTGGTCTGTTGGTAGGGGACTCTAGCTGGTCTGTTGGTAGGGGACTCTAGCTGGTCTGTTGGTAGGGGACTCTAGCTGGTCTGTTGGTAAGGCACTCTAGCTGGTCTGTTGGTAGGGGACTCTAGCTGGTCTGTCGGTAGGGGACTCTAGCCGGTCTGTTGGTAGGGGACTCTAGCTGCTCTGTTGGTAGGGGACTCTAGCCGGTCTGTTGGTACGGGACTCTAGCTGGTCTGTTGGTAGAGGACTCTAGCTGGTCTGTTGGTAGGGGACTCTAGCTGGTCTGTTGGTAGGGGACTCTAGCTGTTCTGTTGGTAGGGGACTCTAGCTGGTCTGTTGGTAGGGGACTCTAGCTGGTCTGTTGGTAGGGGACTCTAGCCGGTCTGTTGGTAGGGGACTCTAGCTGGTCTGTTGGTAGTGGACTCTAGCTGGTCTGCTGGTAGGGGACTCTAGCTGGTCTGTTGGTAGGGGACTCTAGCTGGTCTGTTGGTAGGGGACTCTAGCTGGTCTGTTGGTAGGGGACTCTAGCAGGTCTGTTGGTAGGGGACTCTAGCCGGTCTGTTGGTAGGGGACTCTAGCCGGTCTGTTGGTAGGGGACTCTAGCCGGTCTGTTGGTACGGGACTCTACCCTGTCTGTTGGTAGGGGACTCTAGCCGGTCTGTTGGTAGGGGACTCTAGCCGGTCTGTTGGTAGGGGACTCTAGCTGGTCTGTTGGTAGGGGACTCTAGCTGGTCTGTTGGTAGGGGACTCTAGCTGGTCTGTTGGTAGAGGACTCTAGCCGGTCTGTTGGTAGGGGACTCTAGCTGGTCTGTTGGTAGGGGACTCTAGCTGGTCTGTTGGTAGGGGACTCTAGCTGGTCTGTTGGTAGGGGACTCTAGCTGGTCTGTTGGTAGGGGACTCTAGCCGGTCTGTTGGTAGGGGACTCTAGCTGGTCTGTTGGTAGTGGACTCTAGCTGGTCTGCTGGTAGGGGACTCTAGCTGGTCTGTTGGTAGGGGACTCTAGCTGGTCTGTTGGTAGGGGACTCTAGCTGGTCTGTTGGTAGGGGACTCTAGCAGGTCTGTTGGTAGGGGACTCTAGCCGGTCTGTTGGTAGGGGACTCTAGCCGGTCTGTTGGTAGGGGACTCTAGCCGGTCTGTTGGTACGGGACTCTACCCTGTCTGTTGGTAGGGGACTCTAGCCGGTCTGTTGGTAGGGGACTCTAGCCGGTCTGTTGGTAGGGGACTCTAGCTGGTCTGTTGGTAGGGGACTCTAGCTGGTCTGTTGGTAGGGGACTCTAGCTGGTCTGTTGGTAGAGGACTCTAGCCGGTCTGTTGGTAGGGGACTCTAGCCGGTCTGTTGGTAGGGGACTCTAGCTGGTCTGTTGGTAGGGGACTCTAGCTGGTCTGTTGGTAGGGGACTCTAGCTGGTCTGTTGGTAGGGGACTCTAGCCGGTCTGTTGGTAGGGGACTCTAGCCGGTCTGTTGGTAGGGGACTCTAGCCGGTCTGTTGGTAGGGGACTCTAGCCGGTCTGTTGGTAGGGGACTCTAGCTGGTCTGTTGGTAGGGGACTGCTCCTGCTGCTCCAGAGTCAGGGGAGAAAGGCTGAGGGAAGCCCCAGTAAGAGGTGTGCTGAGGTGGGATAAGGTAACGTTGGCCCCGGTCCCGGAGCTCTTCAGGCTGAGCTCTTGGGTGGTCGCGGGGAGGAGGGGCTTGAGGTTTAGTTCCTGCGTGGTCGTGGGGAGGAGGGGCTTGAGGATGCTGACGAGGCAGAAGGCCGAGCCACTGTTGGGGATAAAGTTGACCTTGTTCTTGTCTGGACCTGTGAGGAACTGAGGGACCTGCTGGGCAATCTTGGACCTCAGGAGCGGACAAGGGACCTGCTGGGGAGGCTTGGACCTGGGGGAGGGGAGGGGAGGGGAAAGAACAGGAGAGGAGAGGAGGGGAGAGGAAAAGAGAGGAGAGGAGGGTAGAAGAGAGGAGAGGGGGGGGGAGAGAAGAGAGCAAATGAGAGGAGAAGAGAGGAGAGAAGGACAACCGCGAACACACAGAGAGAACAGAAGTGTCACTAAACATAACAGCACATTCTGACTCAGCTAGTCTGGGGTCATTAGCATCATGTCAAGGTTTAATGCTCTGCAGGCTCAGGCACTACCGAGAGCGATAAAGGCAGAACAAGAAGAGAAGGACGACGTTAAGAAACAACAGCAACATGATAATTGATATGAGAGTAAAAAAGTACTGACTGTGTTTCCTCAGTGAAGACCTTGACTCTCTCGCAGCCCTCAGGAGGCTCTCGTTTGAACATGTAGCTGTTGTTTGGTCTAGGAGAGGAGGCGTATTTAGGGAGCGGAGAGCTGGGCCCGAGGTCTGGGAAAAGTAATAATAATAATTATTATTATTATTATGAGTAATTCTAACACACGTGATTAGTTATCAGCCTGGGCGGCACAGTGTTTTCCACAAGCACATGGGAGTAGCCAGTCAAATAAAAAGCTAGCCAGCCAGGCTCCACCGGTTCGGGGGGGGGGGGTTCGGGGACCCCCCTCCCCCAGGTTAAGATATTTTTGTTGAACAAGCTCTATTTTGGTGGCCTCTGGCACATTTTAATGCCTTGATTCCATCCAAAATACACAGCGAAATTATAGAAAATTGTGTTAAGTGTACCTCCCAGATTGGAAAATTGTTTTACAATTTAAAAGACTGAAAATGTATGAATTCAGTGTATTTTGTGTTGTTTTGGATACCGTCCAGCCCTATACGACTAGGAATATTTTGTAAGAGAAAATATGAGGACCACTGCAGTGGCACGTTAATTGGGGGAGGACTGGCTCGTGGTAATGTATGGATCGGAATCGGTGGAATGGTATCAAATACATGGTTTCCATGTGATGCCATTCCATCCACTCCGTTCCGGACATTAATATGAGCCAGTCGTCCTGTGCTGAGGAGGAGGATTCACCATCTTCATTTAATATTTACATAATTTACCTGCAGATAAAACGCCCCCAAAAAAAGCCTTACGGTATGCAAATTAGGGAGTCAAATTAACATCTCTTTTACCGTTTCGATAAGCTACTGACGAGTCACTCACTTTAACGTCACTGTCCGGCAAGTCCTGCTGGACTTCATATTGAAAATACAAACGAGATCTTTAGCTGACTTGTCCTGATGTGATACCATGGACATAGATAGTAAGGTACTTAACTGTTGCCCAGAAATTATTTGATATTGATATATAAAAAAAAAAGTCTGCATTTAGACCTTTTAAGGTTTGTTTTCTACAGACTATTTTATAGCCTTTGTTATTTTCTATACTTTATGATGTAAATGAGACAAATCAACACATGTAGTAGTGGGAAGGAACAAATTGGTTAAAAAAAAAATAATCACATTAATTGTATGTAATATTAACGTTGTATGATTTCTGAATGGTAAAGATACTGTATATGAGATCGACTTTATTCAGTCAGTTCCACACCTTTTATAAACTAGTCAAGCGTGCTGTTCGTCAATCAAAGTAAAGAGCCTATGCGCCTCTATTCAAATGCAGCATATGAAACGGGTGAAATAAAATAAATGAATGTGCCATTAAAACAATAGGCTAAGTGGAATTCGACTCATCGTTACCACAATATGAGTCATAATATGACTCTGGAAGAAATAGGAGCAGTTTTACGGGCTCCTAACCAATTGTGCTATTATGCATTGTTTGTCGCGCTATTTGTAACTAGAATGAACCAGACTAGTCGGACAACGAACACAATTGCATTTTATCTATGGATGCACAGAGATAACGTGACGAGATGCTGAGGCCCATTGTCGTGCCATTCATCCACCGCCATCAACCTCATGTTTCAGGGAATCTTTCTAGTGGAATAGGGCTCGGCTGACTAGGCTGGTTTATTCTGGTGGAATAGGGCTCGGCTGACTAGGCTGGTTTATTCTGGTGGAAGAGGTGCTCGGCTGACTAGGCTGGTTTATTCTGGTGGAATAGGGCTCGGCTGACTAGGCTGGTTTATTCTGGTGGAAGAGGGCTCAGCTGACTAGTCTGGTTTATTCTAGTGGAAGAGGTGCTCGGCTGACTAGTCAGGTTTATTCTAGTGGAATAGGGCTCAGCTGACTAGGCTGGTTTATTCTGGTGGAAGAGGGCTCAGCTGACTAGTCTGGTTTATTCTAGTGGAAGAGGTGCTCGGCTGACTAACGAAGTATTTAAATGAAAAAGTAGCCTGCTGAAAATGAGTCTGTGTGTGTGTGTGTGTGTGTGTGTGTGTGTGTGTGTGTGTGTGTGTGTGTGTGTGTGTGTGTGTGTGTGTGTGTGTGTGTCAGAGTTGTTAGTGGGGTTACTGTAAACTGCTGATGTAATAAGGGCTTTATACAACGAACAAAAATAGAAACGCAACATGCAAATTCAACATTTTTCCGAGTTGCAGTTCATTTATGGAAATCAGTCAATTTAAATAAATTCATTAGGCCCTAATCTATGAATTTCACATGGCTGGAAATACAGATATGCATCTCTTGGTCACAGATACCTTTTTAAAAGGTAGGGGCGTGGATCAGAAAACCAGTCGGTATCTGGTGTGACCACCATTTGCCTCATGCATCGCGACACATCTCCTTCACATAGAGTTGATCAGGATGTTGATTGTGGCCTGTGGAATGTTGTCCTACTCCTCTTCAATGGCTGTGTGAAGTTGCTGGATATTAGCGGGAACTGGAACACGCTGTCGTACACCTCGATCCAGAGCATCCCAAACATGCTCAATGGGTGACATGTCTGAGTATGCAGTAGTCCATGGAAGAACTGGGACATTTTCAGCTTCCAGGAATTGTGTACAGATCCTTTCAACATGGGGCCGTGTATTATCATGCTGAAACATGAGGTGATGGCGGCGGATGAATGGCACGACAATGGGGCCCATACCATAACCCCACCTCCACCATGGGGCCCATACCATAACCCCACCTCCACCACGGGGCCCATACCATAACCCCACCTCCACCACGGGGCCCATACCATAACCCCACCTCCACCACGGGGCCCATACCATAACCCCACCTCCACCATGGGGCCCATACCATAACCCCACCTCCACCATGGGGCCCATACCATAACCCCACCTCCACCATGGGGCCCATACCATAACCCCACCGCCACCATGGGGCCCATACCATAACCCCACCTCCACCATGGGGCCCATACCATAACCCCACCGCCACCATGGGGCCCATACCATAACCCCACCTCCACCACGGGGCCCATACCATAACCCCACCTCCACCACGGGGCCCATACCATAACCCCACCTCCACCACGGGGCCCATACCATAACCCCACCTCCACCATGGGGCCCATACCATAACCCCACCTCCACCACGGGGCCCATACCATAACCCCACCACCACCATGGGGCCCATACCATAACCCCACCTCCACCATGGGGCCCATACCATAACCCCACCTCCACCATGGGGCCCAAACCATAACCCCACCTCCACCACGGGGCCCATACCATAACCCCACCACCACCATGGGGCCCATACCATAACCCCACCTCCACCACGGGGCCCATACCATAACCCCACCTCCACCATGGGGCCCATACCATAACCCCACCTCCACCATGGGGCCCATACCATAACCCCACCTCCACCATGGGGCCCATACCATAACCCCACCTCCACCATGGGGCCCATACCATAACCCCACCTCCACCATGGGGCACTCTGTTCACAACGTTGACATCAGCAAATCGCTCGCCAACACGACGCCATACATGCTATCTGCCCGGTACAGTTGAAACCGGGATTCATCCGTGAAGATCACACTTCTCCAGCGAGGCCAGTGACCATCGAAGGTGAGCATTTGCCCACTGAAGTCGGGTTTGGTGAGGATGACGAGCATGCAGATGAGCTATCCTGAGACGGTTTCTGACAGTTTGTGCAGAAATGATTTGGTTGTGTAAGCGCACAATTTCATCAGCTGTCCGGGGTGTCTGGTCTCAGACGATCCCGCAGGTGAAGAAGCCGGATGTGGAGGTCCTGGGCTGGCGTGGTTACAAATGGTCCGCGGTTGTTAGGCCGGTTGGATGGACTGCCAAATTCTCTAAAATAACATTGGAGGCGGCTTATGGTAGAGAAATGAACATTTAATTTAGCTGTCAATAGCTCTGGTGGACATTGCTGCAGTCAGGATGCCAATTGCACACTCCCTCAAAACGTCACACACTTGTGTTGTGTTGTGTGACAAAAATCCCCATTTTAGAGTGGCCTTTTATTGCCCCCAGCACAAAGTGCACCTGTGTAATGATCATTATGTTTAATCAGCTTCTTGATATGCCACACCTGTCAGGTGGATGGATTATCTTGGCAAGGGAGAAATGCTCACTCACTAACAGGGATGTAAACACATTTTGAGAGAAATACGTTTTTTTGTGCATTTGAAAAAAAATGTCTGGGATCTTTCATTTCAGCTCATGAAACCAAGTTGTGTAAAAAAATAAAAATGTTTTCAGTATAAATACAATTTTATTTATTGATCAGTAGGTAGGGAGGGAGGGAGGGTCTCTGCTATGTGTCTGTGGTTTCCTTACCTTTTTCTCCGCAGTCCGTTAGCAGCTCATCACCATTAGGCAAGGGGCTCTCTCCCTCTCCCACTCCGTCTCCCCCTCTCTCCCCCGCCGTCTCCGTGTCAGTGGGGACAGTCAGGAAGGAAGGGGAGACGGACTCGGAGCGGCTGCTGACCACGCCACCTCCACTGGCCCCTCTCCCACCCTGGGGTGTCTGGGTGTTGATGCTGCGGAAAACAGAGCTGCTGTAGGAGCTGCTGTAGGACCGTGATGCGATTGAAGGGGAGGAGGAGCGTTGGGACAACGGTGGGGGGGCACGGCGTCCATCGGGGACACGGTGGGGGTGTAGCTCGTCCCTCTCTCCTGCGTCGCAGATTATAATCCTCTCTATTTCTTGGTTCAGCCCTTCCACACTGTTCCGCATCCGAGACACAGAGGACTTGATGGGAATCAGGACAGTCTTTGGGATTGGGGCCTGGAGAGAGAGAGAGAGAGAGAGAGAGAGAGAGAGAGAGAGAGAGAGAGAGAGAGAGAGAGAGAGAGAGAGAGAGAGAGAGAGAGAGAGAGAGAGAGAGAGAGAGAGAGAGAGAGAGAGAGAGAGAGAGAGAGAGAGAGAGAGAGAGAGACCGAGAGAGAGAGAGAGAGAGAGAGAGACCGAGAGAGAGAGAGAGAGAGAGAGAGACCGAGAGAGAGAGAGAGAGAGAGACCGAGAGAGAGAGAGAGAGAGAGAGAGAGAGAGAGAGAGAGAGAGAGAGAGAGAGAGAGAGAGAGAGAGAGAGAGAGAGAGAGACAGAGAGAGGAGTGGAAGCAATTCAAGTCCAATGGGCACAGGAGGACCTGAATCCCCTTTATAACAGACTTGGTCCTCTTCTCTTCGACATTAGCATCTCAATAACCACTTATCCTCAACAAACATGAAGCAGCGACACAGCACCGCTTAACTATTCCTGCTGCTCTGTGTGTGTGTGTGTGTGTGTGTGTGTGTGTGTGTGTGTGTGTGTGTGTGTGTGTGTGTTGTAGATGTGTAGTGTAAATACAAGTAAACCACACACTCATGTAAATTGACTTACACAAATACCATTCATAGACAGTGTCCCACACAGACAAAATGTTCAATCAACAATACCAATAAGAAGATACTTAACAACAGAGTAATAAAACCCAACTCTGAGGTCTAGACCTTGGGATCAACAGCAGGAGGGGCCCCATCCAGCCCAGTCTCTCTCTGGGGAGGAACGGCCCCGTCCAGCCCAGTCTCTCTCTGGGGAGGAACGGCCCCGTCCAGCCCAGTCTCTCTCTGGGGAGGAACGGCCCCGTCCAGCCCAGTCTCTCTCTGGGGAGGAACGGCCCCGTCCAGCCCAGTCTCTCTCTGGGGAGGAACGGCCCCGTCCAGCCCAGTCTCTCTCTGGGGAGGAACGGCCCCGTCCAGCCCAGTCTATCTCTGGGGAGGAACGGCCCCGTCCAGCCCAGTCTCTCTCTGGGGAGGAACGGCCCCGTCCAGCCCAGTCTCTCTCTGGGGAGGAACGGCCCCGTCCAGCCCAGTCTCTCTCTGGGGAGGAACGGCCCCGTCCAGCCCAGTCTCTCTCTGGGGGAGGAACGGCCCGTCCAGCACAGTCTCTCTCTGGGGAGGAACGGCCCCATCCAGCCCAGTCTCTCTCTGGGGAGGAACGGCCCCGTCCAGCCCAGTCTCTCTCTGGGGAGGAACGGCCCCGTCCAGCCCAGTCTCTCTCGGGGAGGAACGGCCCCGTCCAGCCCAGTCTATCTCTGGGGAGGAACGGCCCCGTCCAGCCCAGTCTCTCTCTGGGGAGGAACGGCCCCATCCAGCCCAGTCTATCTCTGGGGAGGAACGGCCCCATCCAGCCCAGTCTCTCTCTGGGGAGGAACGGCCCCGTCCAGCCCAGTCTCTCTCTGGGGAGGAACGGCCCCGTCCAGCCCAGTCTCTCTCTGGGGAGGAACGGCCCCGTCCAGCCCAGTCTATCTCTGGGGAGGAACGGCCCCGTCCAGCCCAGTCTCTCTCTGGGGAGGAACGGCCCCATCCAGCCCAGTCTCTCTCTGGGGAGGAACGGCCCCGTCCAGCCCAGTCTCTCTCTGGGGAGGAACGGCCCCATCCAGCCCAGTCTATCTCTGGGGAGGAACGGCCCCGTCCAGCCCAGTCTCTCTCTGGGGAGGAACGGCCCCATCCAGCCCAGTCTCTCTCTGGGGAGGAACGGCCCCGTCCAGCCCAGTCTCTGGGGAGGAACGGCCCCGTCCAGCCCAGTCTCTCTCTGGGGAGGAACGGCCCCGTCCAGCCCAGTCTCTCTCTGGGGAGGAACGGCCCCGTCCAGCCCAGTCTCTCTCTGGGGAGGAACGGCCCCGTCCAGCCCAGTCTCTCTCTGGGGAGGAACGGCCCCGTCCAGCCCAGTCTCTCTCTGGGGAGGAACGGCCCCGTCCAGCCCAGTAAGAAGGGCTATATAAATACATTTGATTTGATTTGAATATCGATTGATTAACTCTACCCCTGTCTGACAGACAGACATTTACATTTTTTTTTACATTTTAGTCATTTAGCAGACGCTCTTACCCAGAGCGACTTACAGTAGTGAATGCATACATTACATACATTTAATTTAATTTCATGCATTTTTTTGTACTGGCCCCCCGTGGGAATCGAACCCACAACCCTGGCGTTGCACACACCATGCTGGCGTTGCAAACACCATGCTCTACCAACTGAGCCACAGGGAAGACCATTTCAGATTGCAATCTGAGTGTACACATCAACATCAAGTTCAACTGAGGCTTAAGTCTGATGTTTGGACTGGTTGATTGCGTACATCATCCGCCAAACCCAGATTTGTCCCGCCGGACTGCCAGATGGTGAAGCGTGATTCATCACTCCAGAGAACGTGTTTCCACTGCTCCAGAGTCGAGACAGTTTTACACCACTCCAGCCGACGCTTGGCATTGCGCACGGTGATCTTTTAGGCTTGGGTGCGGCTGCTCGGCCATGAAAACACATTTCATGAAGCTCCCGGCAAACAGTTATTCTGCTGACGTTGCTTCCAGTGGCAGTTTGTAACTTTGGTAGTGAGTGTTGCAACTGAGGACAGATGATTTTTTTTTTTTTATATGTGCTTCAGCACCTTGTCGGTCCTGTTCTGTGAGCTTGTGTGGCCCTACCACTTCACGGCTGAGACGTTGTTGCTCCAAGACGTTTCCACTTCACGATAACAGCACTTACAGTTGACCGGGGGCAGCTCTAGCAAAAATCAAATCAAACTTTATTTGCCACATGCGCCGAATACAACAAGTGTAGACTTTACCGTGAAATGCTAACTTACAAGCCCTTAACCAACAATGCAGTTCAAGAAGAGTTAAGAAAATATTTACCAAGTAGACTAAAATAAAAAGTAACACAATAAGAATAACAATAACGAGGCTAAATACTAATTTTATACTAAATCTTAATTTAGTTTTTGTGTTGTATGATTTGCATTCAACAAGCTTTGAATGAAGGACATCTCCAATGTTCACTCAAAAAGGCAATAGTTCTGAACTGGATTTGATTTTGTTCTTGAAAATTATTTATAATTATCTTTTAAACTTCCACTGACTAATCTAGTGCTCAGTTATCACTTGGCTCGTGTAAATAATTCTGTAGTTGCCCCTTATAAACATCCTAAGGTCAACATTCCCATAGTGTTCACATTTCTCTAATGTAAATGTTGTATAAACAGACTAAACTATTTATTTGGGAAATATCCAGTCTTTGCTTTTTCCTTCAGTACCATGCTGATGATTTCAAATTGTATTGGATTTAAAAAAAATAAAATAATCTGTTAAGACATTGAATACATTTTGTTAACTACCGTAATTTCCGGACTATAAGCCGCAACTTTTTTCCCACGTTTTGAACCTCGCGGCTTAAACAATGACGCGGCTAATATATGGATTTTTTTTCCGCTTTCACATTTTTTTCTAAAAAAAAAAAACACATTCTGTGACGTGCTCAGTTTTTTGGCGGCATGAAGCTTTCATTAGACCAATGAAATTGCCGAACGGGTTATTAAGGTCAAACAACTTTTTTGTTTACTGTTTAGATTAAATCGAGCGCTCTCAAACTTCCCATCATTCTGATTACGGGAGTCATTTTTGTCACCCTGATTCCCTGGGGGCACAACAAAGTATTTGCAGCCACTCGACATCGGTGTAAATCGTGCATTTAAGGTGGCGCTCCGTGTTCAGCGGGAGGCTTGGATGACAAGTGGGGAGAAATCCTTCACTAAAACGGGCCGCATGCGAAGAGCAACTTATGGTCAAGTCTGCCAGTGGGTCCTGAGTATTGTCAAAAAATCCACTATCATCAACGGGTTTTCGAAAGGCTGGACTGCTGCATGTTGAAGAGGGCTCAGCGGGGGATTTGCCTCCGGATGAAAGTGACGAGAGCGACAATGAAAACGATCCAATATCGGATGAAGTAATTCTGAGGCTATTCAACTCCGACACCAAAGGAGATGACTTCAGTGGTTTGTTTCAGTGCACAGGAGGAGGAAGATAGTGACCAATGACTTTCTTGGTAGGCTACTGTTTACTGCTAATTTTTAGTTACAAGCCGTGTTTCGTTAAAGCCTGTGTAAAGTTCATTTGTTTCAATGTACCGGTAGGCACCTGCGGCTTATAGACATGTGCGGCTTATTTATGTTCAAAATAATATAAAAAAAATGTATTCAGTGGGTGCGGCTTATATTCAGGTGCGCTTAATAGTCCGTAAATTACGGTATATTTACAACATTTTAGTGTGTTTAGTGTCACAGTTCACCATAAGGTGTAACTAGTACTGAAGCAGTTTTCTGACCGGATACTTTGTTACTCTTACGGGAAGTACATTCTTAAAAGGGCTACTTTTATTTTTACTCGAGTAAATTTACAATCTAAGCAACAGTAGTTTTACTTAAGTAACGTTACAGATCTTCAGTACTCTACCCATCTCTGCCTCATATAAACTACAAAAAAAAACTTTTTGGTGGGGGAACAAGACATTTTGTTTTCCCATAATCCCATACGGAAATGTTTCAACCCCAAAGTAAAGTGCAGAGTTCAGACAAATAGCTTCAAAAGCTGTTTTAAACAAGTACTGTATATCATAGAGCTATACCTGAGGCCATGCCACTGGACTGGGTCTACAGAGAATACTGTATATATATAGAGTACTGTATATCATAGAGCTATACCTAGGGCCATGCCACTGGACTGGGTCTAAAGAGAATACTGTATATATATAGAGTACTGTATATCATAGAGATATACCTAGGGTCATGCCACTGGACTGGGTCTACAGAGAATACTGTATATATATAGAGTACTGTATATCATAGAGCTATACCAAGGGCCATGCCACTGGACTGGGTCTACAGAGAATACTGTATATATATAGAGTACTGTATATCATAGAGCTATACCTGAGGCCATGCCACTGGACTGGGTCTACAGAGAATACTGTATATATATAGAGTACTGTATATCATAGAGCTATACCTAGGGCCATGCCACTGGACTGGGTCTACAGAGAATACTGTATATATATAGAGTACTGTATATCATAGAGCTATACCTAGGGCCATGCCACTGGACTGGGTCTACAGAGAATACTGTATATATATAGAGTACTGTATATCATAGAGCTATACCTGGGGCCATGCCACTGGACTGGGTCTACAGAGAATACTGTATATATATAGAGTACTGTATATCATAGAGCTATACCTAGGGGCCATGCCACTGGACTGGGTCTACAGAGAATACTGTATATATATAGAGTACTGTATATCATAGAGCTATACCTAGGGCCATGCCACTGGACTGGGTCTACAGAGAATACTGTATATATATAGAGTACTGTATATCATAGAGCTATACCTAGGGTCATGCCACTGGACTGGGTCTACAGAGAATACTGTATATATATAGAGTACTGTATATCATAGAGATATACCTAGGGCCATGCCACTGGACTGGGTCTACAGAGAATACTGTATATATATAGAGTACTGTATATCATAGAGATATACCTAGGGTCATGCCACTGGACTGGGTCTACAGAGAATACTGTATATATATAGAGTACTGTATATCATAGAGCTATACCTAGGGCCATGCCACTGGACTGGGTCTACAGAGAATACTGTATATATATAGAGTACTGTATATCATAGAGCTATACCTGAGGCCATGCCACTGGACTGGGTCTACAGAGAATACTGTATATATATAGAGTACTGTATATCATAGAGCTATACCTGAGGCCATGCCACTGGACTGGGTCTACAGAGAATACTGTATATATATAGAGTACTGTATATCATAGAGCTATACCTGAGGCCATGCCACTGGACTGGGTCTACAGAGAATACTGTATATATATAGAGTACTGTATATCATAGAGCTATACCTGAGGCCATGCCACTGGACTGGGTCTACAGAGAATACTGTATATATATAGAGTACTGTATATCATAGAGCTATACCTGAGGCCATGCCACTGGACTGGGTCTACAGAGAATACTGTATATATATAGAGTACAGTATATCATAGAGCTATACCTAGGGCCATGCCACTGGACTGGGTCTACAGAGAATACTGTATATATATAGAGTACTGTATATCATAGAGCTATACCTAGGGCCATGCCACTGGACTGGGTCTACAGAGAATACTGTATATATATAGAGTACTGTATATCATAGAGATATACCTAGGGCCATGCCACTGGACTGGGTCTACAGAGAATACTGTATATATATAGAGTACTGTATATCATAGAGCTATACCTAGGGCCATGCCACTGGACTGGGTCTACAGAGAATACTGTATATATATAGAGTACTGTATATCATAGAGCTATACCTGAGGCCATGCCACTGGACTGGGTCTACAGAGAATACTGTATATATATAGAGTACTGTATATCATAGAGCTATACCTAGGGCCATGCCACTGGACTGGGTCTACAGAGAATACTGTATATATATAGAGTACTGTATATCATAGAGCTATACCTAGGGCCATGCCACTGGACTGGGTCTACAGAGAATACTGTATATATATAGAGTACTGTATATCATAGAGCTATACCTAGGGCCATGCCACTGGACTGGGTCTACAGAGAATACTGTATATATATAGAGTACTGTATATCATAGAGCTATACCTAGGGCCATGCCACTGGACTGGGTCTACAGAGAATACTGTATATATATAGAGTACTGTATATCATAGAGCTATACCTGAGGCCATGCCACTGGACTGGGTCTACAGAGAATACTGTATATATATAGAGTACTGTATATCATAGAGCTATACCTGGGGCCATGCCACTGGACTGGGTCTACAGAGAATACTGTATATATATAGAGTACTGTATATCATAGAGCTATACCTGAGGCCATGCCACTGGACTGGGTCTACAGAGAATACTGTATATATATAGAGTACTGTATATCATAGAGCTATACCTGAGGCCATGCCACTGGACTGGGTCTACAGAGAATACTGTATATATATAGAGTACTGTATATCATAGAGCTATACCTGAGGCCATGCCACTGGACTGGGTCTACAGAGAATACTGTATATATATAGAGTACAGTATATCATAGAGCTATACCTAGGGCCATGCCACTGGACTGGGTCTACAGAGAATACTGTATATATATAGAGTACTGTATATCATAGAGCTATACCTGAGGCCATGCCACTGGACTGGGTCTACAGAGAATACTGTATATATATAGAGTACTGTATATCATAGAGCTATACCTAGGGCCATGCCACTGGACTGGGTCTACAGAGAATACTGTATATATATAGAGTACTGTATATCATAGAGCTATACCTAGGGCCATGCCACTGGACTGGGTCTACAGAGAATACTGTATATATATAGAGTACTGTATATCATAGAGCTATACCTAGGGCCATGCCACTGGACTGGGTCTACAGAGAATACTGTATATATATAGAGTACTGTATATCATAGAGCTATACCTGAGGCCATGCCACTGGACTGGGTCTACAGAGAATACTGTATATATATAGAGTACTGTATATCATAGAGATATACCTAGGGCCATGCCACTGGACTGGGTCTACAGAGAATACTGTATATATATAGAGTACTGTATATCATAGAGCTATACCTGAGGCCATGCCACTGGACTGGGTCTACAGAGAATACTGTATATATATAGAGTACTGTATATCATAGAGATATACCTAGGGCCATGCCACTGGACTGGGTCTACAGAGAATACTGTATATATATAGAGTACTGTATATCATAGAGCTATACCTAGGGCCATGCCACTGGACTGGGTCTACAGAGAATACTGTATATATATAGAGTACTGTATATCATAGAGCTATACCTAGGGCCATGCCACTGGACTGGGTCTACAGAGAATACTGTATATATATAGAGTACTGTATATCATAGAGCTATACCTGAGGCCATGCCACTGGACTGGGTCTACAGAGAATGCTGTATATATATAGAGTACTGTATATCATAGAGCTATACCTGAGGCCATGCCACTGGACTGGGTCTACAGAGAAGGGTGTTTTTAGAGGTCCTCACAAACAATGTGTGTGTGTGTGTGTGTGTGTGTGTGTGTGTGTGTGTGTGTGTGTGTGTGTGTGTGTGTGTGTGTGTGTGTGTGTAAATAAGATTCAGTAGAGGAGGACTGAGCCCAGCACAGCGACAGATGGTGCTCGAGTCTGGGACATGCACGCACACACACACACTGACGCGTGCGCACACACACACACACACACACACACACACACACACACACACACACACACACACACACACACACACACACACACACACACACACACACACACGCACACACACACACACACACACACACACTAGGGGACAGCTGAACAGAGTGTGGCTGTTAATTGTCTCCCTGGCAAAGTTGAGGAGAGACAGAGGGATACATTCACCACATGCTGCACTAATTCATGGTCAAATACAAAACAGGAGAGAGCGGGAGAGAGGAGAGAGAGGAGGCGAGAGAGGGGAGAGAGAGGGGAGAGAGAGGGAGGAAAGAGAGGAGGAGAGAGGGAGGAAAGAGAGGAGGAGAGAGAGGGGAGAGAGAGGAAAGAGAGGGAGAAAGAGAGGAGAGAAAGGGGAGAAGAAAGGGGGGAGAGAGAGGAGAGGAGAGAGAAGGGGAGAGAGAGAGAGAGAGAGAGAGAGAGAGAGAGAGAGAGAGAGAGAGAGAGAGGAAAGAGAGGGGAGAGGAGAGAGAGAGGAGCGCGAGAGGTCCTGTGTGTGTCTGTTAGCCTCCACTGCTGCACCTGGCTAATTCACCCCTCATGAAGAGCGGAATCTGAATCTAAACTTGAATCTGAATCTAAACCTAAATCTGAATCTAAACCTGAATCTGAATGTAAATCTGAATGTAAATCTAAATCTGAACCTGAACCTGAATCTGCTTTGAGTCCTTTTGTAACAGTGGAGATCTAGATTTCATGTAAATAATCCCAATTACAGCTGTTTAAATCAGGCCTAGACCATTTCCATCTATTCTCTACGGCTTTATGGGTCCCTCGCCTCGCCCTGTTCACACCTGGTGGAGAGCAGCATGGTTCCCACTGAATGGTGCTTTGCGTTCCTTGTCCCTGTGGTGACGGCTGCTGTGCTTACTGCGCTGGAGCTGCTGCCTCAGTTTGGCGATCTGGAGAGAGACAACAGAGAGATGAGACGGGTCAGGAGGAAGAGAGGGAAGAACAGGTCCAAAATACTTTTCCAAATGACCATCGCCGAACCAAGGACAGCGATAAAGGTTCCCCTATTCATGGCTGAACCATTTCAATACATGTATAATACTATTTGTTCCTCTTGGAGTGTTATTTTCTACCCTGACCCAGCCACACCACCTCTACCCTGACCCAGCCACACCACCTCTACCCTGACCCAGCCACACCACCTCTACCCTGACCCAGCCACACCACCTCTACCCTGACCCAGCCACACCACCTCTACCCTGACCCAGCCACACCTCTACCCTGACCCAGCCACACACCACTAACCTGACCCAGCCACACCACCTCTACCCTGACCCAGCCACACCTCTACCCTGACCCAGCCACACCTCTACCCTGACCCAGCTACACCTCTACCCTGACCCAGCCACACCACCTCTACCCTGACCCAGCCACACCACTACCCCTGACCCAGCCACACCACCTCTACCCTGACCCAGCCACACCACCTCTACCCTGACCCAGCCACACCACCTCTACCCTGACCCAGCCACACCACCTCTACCCTGACCCAGCCACACCATCTACCCTGACCCAGCCACACCACCACTAACCTGACCCAGCCACACCACCTCTACCCTGACCCAGCCACACCTCTACCCTGACCCAGCCACACCTCTACCCTGACCCAGCTACACCTCTACCCTGACCCAGCCACACCACCTCTACCCTGACCCAGCCACACCACTACCCCTGACCCAGCCACACCACCTCTACCCTGACCCAGCCACACCACTACCCCTGACCCAGCCACACCTCTACCCTGACCCAGCCACACCACCTCTACCCTGACCCAGCCACACCACCTCTACCCTGACCCAGCCACACCACCTCTACCCCTGACCCAGCCACACCACCTCTACCCTGACCCAGCCACACCACCTCTACCCTGACCCAGCCACACCACTTCTACCCTGACCCAGCCACACCACCTCTACCCTGACCCAGCCACACCACCTCTACCCTGACCCAGCCACACCTCTACCCTGACCCAGCCACACCTCTACCCTGACCCAGCCACACCACCTCTACCCTGACCCAGCCACACCACCTCTACCCTGACCCAGCCACACCACCTCTACCCTGACCCAGCCACACACCACTACCCTGACCCAGCCACACCACTTCTACCCTGACCCAGCCACACCACCTCTACCCTGACCCAGCCACACCACTTCTACCCTGACCCAGCCACACCTCTACCCTGACCCAGCCACACACCACTACCCTGACCCAGCCACACACCACTACCCCTGACCCAGCCACACACCACTACCCCTGACCCAGCCACACCACCTCTACCCCTGACCCAGCCACACCACCTCTACCCTGACCCAGCCACACCACCTCTACCCTGACCCAGCCACACCACCTCTACCCTGACCCAGCCACACCACCTCTACCCTGACCCAGCCACACCACCTCTACCCTGACCCAGCCACACCACTTCTACCCTGACCCAGCCACACCTCTACCCTGACCCAGCCACACACCACTACCCCTGACCCAGCCACACACCACTACCCTGACCCAGCCACATCTCTACCCTGACCCAGCCACACACCACTACCCCTGACCCAGCCACACACCACTACCCTGACCCAGCAACACACCTCTACCCTGACCCAGCCACACCTCTACCCTGACCCAGCTACACCTCTACCCTGACCCAGCCACACACCTCTACCCTGACCCAGCCACACCACCTCTACCCTGACCCAGCCACACCTCTACCCTGACCCAGCCACACACCTCTACCCTGACCCAGCCATACCTCTACCCTTACCCAGCCACACCTCTACCCTGACCCAGCCACACCACTACCCTGACCCAGCCACACCTCTACCCCTGACCCAGCTACACCTCTACCCTGACCCAGCCACACACCTCTACCCTGACCCAGCCACACCACCTCTACCCTGACCCAGCCACACCTCTACCCTGACCCAGCCACACCTCTCCCCTGACCCAAACACACCTCTCTACCCTGACCCAGCCACACACCACTACCCCTGACCCAGCCACACACCACTACCCTGACCCAGCCACACACCTCTACCCTGACCCAGCCACACCTCTACCCTGACCCAGCCACACCTCTACCCAGACCCAGCCACACACCTCTACCCTGACCCAGCCATACCTCTACCCCTGACCCAGCCACACCTCTACCCTGACCCAGCCACACACCTCTACCCTGACCCAGCCATACCTCTACCCTGACCCAGCCACACCTCTACCCTGACCCAGCCACACCACTACCCTGACCCAGCCACACCTCTACCCTGACCCAGCCACACCTCTACCCTGACCCAGCCACACACCTCTACCCTGACCCAGCACACACCTCTACCCTGACCCAGCCACACACCTCTACCCAGCCACACCTCTACCCTGACCCAGCCACACCTCTACCCTGACCCAGCCACACACCTCTACCCTAACCCAGCCATACCTCTACCCTGACCCAGCCACACCTCTACCCTGACCCAGCCACACCACTACCCTGACCCAGCCACACCTCTACCCTGACCCAGCCACACCTCTACCCTGACCCAGCCACACACCACTACCCTGACCCAGCCACACCTCTACCCTGACCCAGCCACACCTCTACCCTGACCCAGCCACACACCACTACCCCTGACCCAGCCACACACCACTACCCCTGACCCAGCCACACCTCTACCCTGACCCAGCCACACCTCTACCCTGACCCAGCCACACACCTCTACCCTAACCCAGCCATACCTCTACCCTGACCCAGCCACACCTCTACCCTGACCCAGCCACACCACTACCCTGACCCAGCCACACCTCTACCCTGACCCAGCCACACCTCTACCCTGACCCAGCCACACACCACTACCCCTGACCCAGCCACACCTCTACCCTGACCCAGCCACACCTCTACCCTGACCCAGCCACACACCACTACACCTGACCCAGCCACACAAAACTACCCTGACCCAGCCACACCTCTACCCTGACCCAGCCACACCTCTACCCCTGACCCAGCCACACACCTCTACCCTGACCCAGCCACACACCTCTACCCTGACCCAGCCACACCACCTCTACCCTGACCCAGCCACACCCTCTACCCTGACCCAGCCACACACCTCTACCCTGACCCAGCCACACACCACTACCCTGACCCAGCCACACACCACTACCCCTGACCCAGCCACACCACCTCTACCCTGACCCAGCCACACCACTACCCCTGACCCAGCCACACCACCTCTACCCTGACCCAGCCACACACCACTACCCCTGACCCAGCCACACACCACTACCCCTGACCCAGCCACACACCACTACCCTGACCCAGCCACACCTCTACCCTGACCCAGCCACACCTCTACCCTGACCCAGCCACACACCTCTACCCTAACCCAGCCATACCTCTACCCTGACCCAGCCACACCTCTACCCTGACCCAGCCACACCACTACCCTGACCCAGCCACACCTCTACCCTGACCCAGCCACAACTCTACCCCTGACCCAGCCACACACCACTACCCTGACCCAGCCACACCTCTACCCTGACCCAGCCACACCTCTACCCTGACCCAGCCACACACCACTACCCCTGACCCAGCCACACACCACTACCCTGACCCAGCCACACCTCTACCATGACCCAGCCACACCTCTACCCTGACCCAGCCACACACCTCTACCCTGACCCAGCCACACACCTCTACCCTGACCCAGCCACACCACCTCTACCCTGACCCAGCCACACACCTCTACCCTGACCCAGCCACACACCTCTACCCTGACCCAGCCACACACCTCTACCCTGACCCAGCCACACACCACTACCCTGACCCAGCCACACACCACTACCCCTGACCCAGCCACACCACCTCTACCCTGACCCAGCCACACCACTACCCCCTGACCCAGCCACACCACCTCTACCCTGACCCAGCCACACACCACTACCCCCTGACCCAGCCACACACCACTACCCCTGACCCAGCCACACCACCTCTACCCCTGACCCAGCCACACCACCTCTACCCTGACCCAGCCACACCACCTCTACCCTGACCCAGCCACACCACCCTCTACCCTGACCCAGCCACACCACCTCTACCCTGACCCAGCCACACCTCTACCCCGACCCAGCCACACACCTCTACCCTGACCCAGCCACACACCTCTACCCTGACCCAGCCACACACCACTACCCTGACCCAGCCACACCTCTACCCTGACCCAGCCACACCACTACCCTGACCCAGCCACACCTCTACCCTGACCCAGCCACACCTCTACCCTGACCCAGCCACACACCACTACCCTGACCCAGCCACACCTCTACCCTGACCCAGCCACACCTCTACCCTGACCCAGCCACACACCACTACACCTGACCCAGCCACACAAAACTACCCTGACCCAGCCACACCTCTACCCTGACCCAGCCACACCCCTACCCTGACCCAGCCACACACCTCTACCCTGACCCAGCCACACACCTCTACCCTGACCCAGCCACACCACCTCTACCCTGACCCAGCCACACACCTCTACCCTGACCCAGCCACACACCTCTACCCTGACCCAGCCACACACCACTACCCTGACCCAGCCACACACCTCTACCCCTGACCCAGCACACACCTCTACCCTGACCCAGCCACACACCTCTACCCAGCCACACCTCTACCCTGACCCAGCCACACCTCTACCCTGACCCAGCCACACACCTCTACCCTAACCCAGCCATACCTCTACCCTGACCCAGCCACACCTCTACCCTGACCCAGCCACACCACTACCCTGACCCAGCCACACCTCTACCCCTGACCCAGCCACACCTCTACCCTGACCCAGCCACACACCACTACCCTGACCCAGCCACACCTCTACCCTGACCCAGCCACACCTCTACCCTGACCCAGCCACACACCACTACCCCGACCCAGCCACACACCACTACCCTGACCCAGCCACACCTCTACCCTGACCCAGCCACACCTCTACCCTGACCCAGCCACACACCTCTACCCTAACCCAGCCATACCTCTACCCTGACCCAGCCACACCTCTACCCTGACCCAGCCACACCACTACCCTGACCCAGCCACACCTCTACCCTGACCCAGCCACACCTCTACCCTGACCCAGCCACACACCACTACCCTGACCCAGCCACACCTCTACCCTGACCCAGCCACACCTCTACCCTGACCCAGCCACACACCACTACACCTGACCCAGCCACACAAAACTACCCTGACCCAGCCACACCTCTACCCTGACCCAGCCACACCTCTACCCTGACCCAGCCACACACCTCTACCCCTGACCCAGCCACACACCTCTACCCTGACCCAGCCACACCACCTCTACCCTGACCCAGCCACACACCTCTACCCTGACCCAGCCACACACCTCTACCCTGACCCAGCCACACACCACTACCCTGACCCAGCCACACACCACTACCCCTGACCCAGCCACACCACCTCTACCCTGACCCAGCCACACCACTACCCCTGACCCAGCCACACCACCTCTACCCTGACCCAGCCACACACCACTACCCCTGACCCAGCCACACACCACTACCCCTGACCCAGCCACACACCACTACCCTGACCCAGCCACACCTCTACCCTGACCCAGCCACACCTCTACCCTGACCCAGCCACACACCTCTACCCTAACCCAGCCATACCTCTACCCTGACCCAGCCACACCTCTACCCTGACCCAGCCTCACCACTACCCTGACCCAGCCACACCTCTACCCTGACCCAGCCACAACTCTACCCTGACCCAGCCACACACCACTACCCTGACCCAGCCACACCTCTACCCTGACCCAGCCACACCTCTACCCTGACCCAGCCACACACCACTACCCCTGACCCAGCCACACACCACTACCCTGACCCAGCCACACCTCTACCATGACCCAGCCACACCTCTACCCCTGACCCAGCCACACACCTCTACCCCTGACCCAGCCACACACCTCTACCCTGACCCAGCCACACCACCTCTACCCCTGACCCAGCCACACACCTCTACCCTGACCCAGCCACACACCTCTACCCTGACCCAGCCACACACCTCTACTCCTGACCCAGCCACACACCACTACCCTGACCCAGCCACACACCACTACCCCTGACCCAGCCACACCACCTCTACCCTGACCCAGCCACACCACTACCCCTGACCCAGCCACACCACCTCTACCCTGACCCAGCCACACACCACTACCCCTGACCCAGCCACACACCACTACCCCTGACCCAGCCACACCACCTCTACCCCTGACCCAGCCACACCACCTCTACCCTGACCCAGCCACACCACCTCTACCCTGACCCAGCCACACCACCTCTACCCTGACCCAGCCACACCACCTCTACTCCTGACCCAGCCACACCTCTACCCTGACCCAGCCACACACCTCTACCCTGACCCAGCCACACCACCTCTACCCCTGACCCAGCCACACACCTCTACCCTGACCCAGCCACACACCACTACCCTGACCCAGCCACACCTCTACCCTGACCCAGCCACACCACTACCCTGACCCAGCCACACCTCTACCCTGACCCAGCCACACCTCTACCCTGACCCAGCCACACACCACTACCCTGACCCAGCCACACCTCTACCCTGACCCAGCCACACCTCTACCCTGACCCAGCCACACACCACTACACCTGACCCAGCCACACAAAACTACCCTGACCCAGCCACACCTCTACCCTGACCCAGCCACACCTCTACCCTGACCCAGCCACACACCTCTACCCTGACCCAGCCACACACCTCTACCCTGACCCAGCCACACCACCTCTACCCTGACCCAGCCACACACCTCTACCCTGACCCAGCCACACACCTCTACCCTGACCCAGCCACACACCACTACCCTGACCCAGCCACACACCACTACCCCTGACCCAGCCACACACCTCTACCCTGACCCAGCCACACCACCTCTACCCTGACCCAGCCACACCTCTACCCCTGACCCAGCCACACACCTCTACCCCTGACCCAGCCATACCTCTACCCTGACCCAGCCACACCTCTACCCCTGACCCAGCTACACCTCTACCCCTGACCCAGCCACACACCTCTACCCTGACCCAGCCACACCACCTCTACCCTGACCCAGCCACACCCCTCTACCCTGACCCAGCCACACCTCTCCCCTGACCCAAACACACCTCTCACCCTGACCCAGCCACACACCACTACCCCTGACCCAGCCACACACCACTACCCTGACCCAGCCACACACCTCTACCCTGACCCAGCCACACCTCTACCCTGACCCAGCCACACCTCTACCCAGACCCAGCCACACACCTCTACCCTGACCCAGCCACACCTCTACCCTGACCCAGCCACACCTCTACCCTGACCCAGCCACACACCTCTACCCTGACCCAGCCATACCTCTACCCTGACCCAGCCACACCTCTACCCTGACCCAGCCACACACCACTACCCTGACCCAGCCACACCTCTACCCTGACCCAGCCACACCTCTACCCTGACCCAGCCACACACCTCTACCCCTGACCCAGCACACACCTCTACCCTGACCCAGCCACACACCTCTACCCAGCCACACCTCTACCCTGACCCAGCCACACCTCACCCTGACCCAGCCACACACCTCTACCCTAACCCAGCCATACCTCTACCCCTGACCCAGCCACACCTCTACCCTGACCCAGCCACACCACTACCCTGACCCAGCCACACCTCTACCCTGACCCAGCCACACCTCTACCCTGACCCAGCCACACACCACTACCCTGACCCAGCCACACCCTCTACCCTGACCCAGCCACACCTCTACCCTGACCCAGCCACACACCACTACCCCTGACCCAGCCACACACCACTACCCTGACCCAGCCACACCTCTACCCTGACCCAGCCACACCTCTACCCTGACCCAGCCACACACCTCTACCCTAACCCAGCCATACCTCTACCCTGACCCAGCCACACACCTCTACCCTGACCCAGCCACACCACTACCCTGACCCAGCCACACCTCTACCCTGACCCAGCCACACCTCTACCCTGACCCAGCCACACACCACTACCCTGACCCAGCCACACCTCTACCCCGACCCAGCCACACCTCTACCCTGACCCAGCCACACACCACTACACCTGACCCAGCCACACAAAACTACCCTGACCCAGCCACACCCTCTACCCCTGACCCAGCCACACACTCTACCCTGACCCAGCCACACACCACTCACCCCCTGACCCAGCCACACCACCTCTACCCTGACCCAGCCACACCACTACCCCTGACCCAGCCACACCACCTCTACCCTGACCCAGCCACACACCACTACCCCCTGACCCAGCCACACACCACCACCCTGACCCAGCCACACACCACTACCCTGACCCAGCCACACCTCTACCCTGACCCAGCCACACCTCTACCCTGACCCAGCCACACACCTCTACCCTAACCCAGCCATACCTCTACCCTGACCCAGCCACACCTCTACCCTGACCCAGCCACACCACTACCCTGACCCAGCCACACCTCTACCCTGACCCAGCCACAACTCTACCCCTGACCCAGCCACACACCACTACCCTGACCCAGCCACACCTCTACCCTGACCCAGCCACACCTCTACCCTGACCCAGCCACACACCACTACCCCTGACCCAGCCACACACCACTACCCTGACCCAGCCACACCTCTACCATGACCCAGCCACACCTCTACCCTGACCCAGCCACACACCTCTACCCCTGACCCAGCCACACCACCTCTACCCCTGACCCAGCCACACACCTCCCACACCCTGACCCAGCCACACACCTCTACCTGACCCAGCCACACACCTCTACCCCGACCCAGCCACACACCACTACCCTGACCCAGCCACACACCACTACCCCTGACCCAGCCACACCACCTCTACCCTGACCCAGCCACACCACTCCCCCGACCCAGCCACACCACCTCTACCCCGACCCAGCCACACACCACTACCCCCTGACCCAGCCACACCACCTCTACCCTGACCCAGCCACACCACCTCTACCCCCGACCCAGCCACACCACCTCTACCTCGACCCAGCCACACCACCCCTACCCCGACCCAGCCACACCACCTCTACCCTGACCCAGCCACACCCTCTACCCCTGACCCAGCCACACACCTCCCCTGACCCAGCCACACCACCTCTACCCTGACCCAGCCACACCACCTCTACCCTGACCCAGCCACACCACCTCTGCCCTGACCCAGCCACACCACCTCTACCCCTGACCCAGCCACACACCTCTACCCTGACCCAGCCACACACCACTACCCTGACCCAGCCACACCTCTACCCTGACCCAGCCACACCACCTCTACCCTGACCCAGCCACACCACCTCTACCCTGACCCAGCCACACCTCTACCCTGACCCAGCCACACCACCACTACCCTGACCCAGCCACACCTCTACCCTGACCCAGCCACACCACCACTACCCTGACCCAGCCTACAACAAAGAACATATTTGAGAACACCATCATCCAAGGGTTTTTCTTTATTTTTACTATGGGTGAGGGGAGGGATGGAGGGGTGTAGAGGGCTGGGGGAAGGGGTGGAGGGGTGTAGAGGGCTGGGGGAAGGGGTGGAGGGGTGTAGAGGGCTGGGGAAGGGGTGTAGAGGGCTGGGGAAGGGATGGAGGGGTGTAGAGGGCTGGGGGAAGGGGTGTAGAGGGCTGGGGGAAGGGATGGAGGGGTGTAGAGGGCTGGGGGAAGGGGTGGAGGAGTGTAGAGGGCTGGGGGAAGGGGTGGAGGGGTGTAGAGGGCAGGGGAAGGGGTGGAGGGTGTAGATGGTTGGGTGAAGGGGTGGAGGGGTGTAGAGGGCTGGGGGAAGGGATGGAGGGGTGTAGAGGGCTGGGGAAGGGATGGAGGGGTGTAGAGGGCTGGGGGAGGGGTGTAGAGGGCTGGGGAAGGGATGGAGGGGTGTAGAGGGCTGGGGAAGGGGTGGAGGGGTGTAGAGGGCTGGGGGAAGGGGTGGAGGAGTGTAGAGGGCTGGGGGAAGGGGTGGAGGGGTGTAGAGGGCTGGGGGAAGGGGTGGAGGGGTGTAGAGGGCTGGGGAAGGGGTGGAGGGGTGTAGAGGGCTGGGGGAAGGGATGGAGGGGTGTAGAGGGCTGGGGGGAAGGGGTGGAGGGGTGTAGAGGGCAGGGGAAGGGGTGGAGGGGTGTAGATGGTTGGGTGAAGGGGTGGAGGGGTGTAGAGGGCTGGGGGAAGGGATGGAGGGGTGTAGAGGGCTGGGGAGGGGTGTAGAGGGCTGGGGGAAGGGATGGAGGGGTGTAGAGGGCTGGGGGAAGGGGTGGAGGGTGTAGAGGGCTGGGGGAAGGGATGGAGGGGTGTAGAGGGCTGGGGGAGGGGGTGGAGGGGTGTAGAGGGGTGGGGGAGGGGATGGAGGGGTGTAGAGGGCTGGGGGAAGGGATGGAGGGGTGTAGAGGGCTGGGGGAAGGGATGGAGGGGTGTAGATGGCTGGGGGAAGGGGTGGAGGGGTGTAGAGGGCTGGGGGAAGGGGTGGAGGGGTGTAGAGGGCTGGGGAAGGGGTGGAGGGGTGTAGAGGGCAGGGGAAGGGATGGAGGGGTGTAGAGGGCTGGGGGAGGGGGTGGAGGGGTGTAGAGGGCTGGGGAAGGGATGGAGGGTGTAGAGGGCTGGGGAAGGGATGGAGGGGTGTAGAGGGATGGGGGAAGGGGGAGGGGTGTTGGGGGAAGGGATGGAGGGGTGTAGAGGGCTGGGGAAGGGATGGAGGGGTGTAGATGGCTGGGGGAAGGGATGGAGGGGTGTAGAGGGATGGGGGAAGGGGGAGGGGTGTTGGGGGAAGGGATGGAGGGGTGTAGAGGGCTGGGGAAGGGATGGAGGGGTGTAGAGGGCTGGGGGAAGGGGTGGAGGGGTGTAGAGGGCTGGGGGAAGGGGTGTAGAGGGCTGGGGGAAGGGATGGAGGGGTGTAGAGGGCTGGGGGAAGGGATGGAGGGGTGTAGAGGGCTGGGGGAGGGGGGTGGAGGGGTGTAGAGGGCTGGGGAGGGGTGTAGAGGGCTGGGGAAGGGGTGGAGGGGTGTAGAGGGGTGGGGGAAGGGATGGAGGGGTGTAGAGGGCTGGGGGAAGGGATGGAGGGGTGTAGAGGGCAGGGGAAGGGGTGGAGGGTGTAGAGGGCTGGGGAGGGGTGTAGAGGGCAGGGGAAGGGATGGAGGGGTGTAGAGGGATGGGGGAAGGGGTGGAGGAGTGTAGAGGGCAGGGGGAAGGGGTGGAGGAGTGTAGAGGGCAGGGGGAAGGGGTGGAGGGGTGTAGAGGGCTGGGGGGGTGTAGAGGGCTGGGGAAGGGATGGAGGGGTGTAGAGGGCTGGGGAAGGGATGGAGGGGTGTAGATGGCTGGGGAGGGGGTGGAGGGGTGTAGAGGGCTGGGGAGGGGTGGAGGAGTGTAGATGGCTGGGGGAAGGGATGGAGGGGTGTAGATGGCTGGGGAGGGGGGTGGAGGGGTGTAGAGGGCTGGGGGAAGGGATGGAGGGGTGTAGAGGGCTGGGGGAAGGGGTGGAGGGGTGTAGAGGGCTGGGGGAAGGGATGGAGGGGTGTAGAGGGCTGGGGGAAGGGGGGAGGGGTGTTGGGGGAAGGGGTGGAGGGGTGTAGAGGGCTGGGGGAAGGGGTGTAGAGGGCTGGGGGAAGGGGTGTAGAGGGCGAAGTGGAGGAGGAGGAGGAGGAGGGTAGGAGTGCATACCTCTTTAAGTTGGTCATTGCTTCCCCAGGAGGCTGAACGTTGGTGAGAAGCCCTCCTCCTCTTCTCCACAAACTCCTCTGCCCAGGCACTGGGGGTCTGGGGAAAGAGACACATAAACACAGCAAATCAACCATTTTAACCAATGTTGTGCATATCAAGGCTTAAGTCTTATGTATGTAAACAGTTCATGTACTGTACACACAATGATAACTCCCAGATGAATCATGTATAACAAGTTTGTTTATATTTGTTTAATTGTTTGAACAGTTGCAGGACATTTTGGTGATGAAGACTTTCATTCCCACTGGACTTCTCCATAAAGGAAAATCAAAAGCTCTCAGATCTAGCCAGAGAGGGAGTGACCCTCAACCTCTAATCTTCAAGAGGACCACAGTGAGACCAGGGAGTCAGAGATCCTTTTCTTCAGCTTTACTATATTATTCATGACTGGAGACAAACCCTGAACCCAAACCCTGGCTAGCCCCAGACACTCATTCATACCACCTTCACAAAGCAGGAGACAAACAGGCAGGGAGGCAGAGAGGCAGAGAGAGAGAGAGAGAGAGAGAGAATCCATAGCTACATATCAATATTATTTTGGACAATATTCTATTGATACTTTGACTTCCAAGTATCTTTATATTTTTTTGTTTTGTGCTAGTTAGCGTTAGCTAGCGCTAGTCGCCTGCTAGGGGGCTGACCATGGGGGTTAGCGTTAGCTAGCGCTAGTCGCCTGCTAGGGGGCTGACCATGGGGGTTAGCGTTAGCTAGCGCTAGTCGCCTGCTAGGGGGCTGACCATGGGGGTTAGCGTTAGCTAGCGCTAGTCGCCTGCTAGGGGGCTAACCATGGGGGTTAGCGTTAGCTAGCGCTAGTCGCCTGCTAGGGGGCTGACCATGGGGGTTAGCGTTAGCTAGCGCTAGTCGCCTGCTAGGGGGCTGACCATGGGGGTTAGCGTTAGCTAGCGCTAGTCGCCTGCTAGGGGGCTAACCATGGGGGTTAGCGTTAGCTAGCGCTAGTCGCCTGCTAGGGGGCTAACCATGGGGGTTAGCGTTGGTTGCTGTGAAGCTCTTCGCCTGCAATAAAGAAGCCATCATTGTGCGTACGAGTTGGCCCATATCATCTTCATAAGGATATAGGACCATCCATTATGATAAAGGACCATCCATTATGATAAAGGACCATCCATTATGATAAAGAACCATCCATTAGGATAAAGAACCATCCAGTAGGATAAAGGCCCATCCATTATGATAAAGGACCATCCATTAGGATAAAGGTCCATCCATTATGATAAAGGACCATCCATTATGATAAAGAACCATCCATTATGATAAAGGAGCATCCATTATGATAAAGGACCATCCATTAGGATAAAGGACCATCCATTATGATAAAGGACCCTGATAGGACCATTATAACTGGGTATAGAGATCTTGCTCCCTGATAGGTCCATTATAACTGGGTTTAGAGATCTTGCTCGCTGATAGGTCCATTATAACTAGGGTATAGAGATCTTGCTCCCTGATAGGTCCATTATAACTAGGGTATAGAGATCTTGCTCCCTGATAGGTCCATTATAACTAGGGTATAGAGATCTTGCTCCCTGATAGGTCCATTATAACTGGGTATAGAGATCTTGCTCCCTGATAGGTCCATTATAACTGGGTTAGAGATCTTGCTCCCTGTAACAACCCACACCATAGCCCAGCCTGCTGTAACAACCCACACCATAGCCCAGCCTGCTGCTGCAGTAACAACCCACACCATAGCCCAGCCTGCTGCTGTAACAACCCACACCATAGCCCAGCCTGCTGCTGTAACAACCCACACCATAGCCCAGCCTGCTGCTGTAACAACCCACACCATAGCCCAGCCTGCTGCTGTAACAACCCACACCATAGCCCAGCCTGCTGCAGTAACAACCCACACCATAGCCCAGCCTGCTGCAGTAACAACCCACACCATAGCCCAGCCTGCTGTAACAACCCACACCATAGCCCAGCCTGCTGCTGCTGTAACAACCCACACCATAGCCCAGCCTGCTGCTGTAACAACCCACACCATAGCCCAGCCTGCTGCTGTAACAACCCACACCATAGCCCAGCCTGCTGCTGCAGTAACAACCCACACCATAGCCCAGCCTGCTGCTGCTGTAACAACCCACACCATAGCCCAGCCTGCTGCTGTAACAACCCACACCATAGCCCAGCCTGCTGCTGTAACAACCCACACCATAGCCCAGCCTGCTGCTGCAGAAACAACCCACACCATAGCCCAGCCTGCTGCTGCTGTAACAACCCACACCATAGCCCAGCCTGCTGCTGTAACAACCCACACCATAGCCCAGCCTGCTGCTGCTGTAACAACCCACACCATAGCCCAGCCTGCTGCTGTAACAACCCACACCATAGCCCAGCCTGCTGCAGTAACAACCCACACCATAGCCCAGCCTGCTGCAACAACCCACACCATAGCCCAGCCTGCTGTAACAACCCACACCATAGCCCAGCCTGCTGCAGTAACAACCCACACCATAGCCCAGCCTGCTGCAGTAACAACCCACACCATAGCCCAGCCAGAGTCCAGAGTAGAGCAGAGTAGAGCCCAGAGTAGAGTAGAGCAGAGTATAGTATAGTATAGTAAAGCCCGGGAAGAGAGGACTGGGGGCTGGAGTGGTCTGGTGGCAGATCTGAGTTCAAATACAATTTAAAATCATTTTAAAATACTTTTGTCTGTGTTTGATTGAGTGCTTGACTGGTTTAGTAGGACCAATAGAATAGTCCCAAAACACTGCCAACCCCCACTCATCTGACAACCCCAGACAGGCCATAGAAAACACTGAAAGAAAAATGTTTGAGTAGGTGGGTCTGGTCCAGCCTGGGTCTTTGCCAAAGATCACTTCCTCCTTCTCAGGAGTTTAAGATTACCAGCTGAGCCAGAGACCGGGACAGACAGAGCTCTGTTCTACAGCTGTGGGGACTGACTGGAGGGAGAAGAGGAGATGGGGAGAGGGGTAGAGGGGGAGATGGGGAGAGGGGACAGACAGAGCTCTGTTCTACAGCTGTGGGGACTGACTGGAGGGAGAAGAGGAGATGGGGAGCGGGGTAGAGGGGGAGATGGGGAGAGGGGACAGACAGAGCTCTGTTCTACAGCTGTGGGTACTGACTGGAGGGAGAAGAGGAGATGGGGAGAGGGGTAGAGGGGAGATGGGGAGAGAGGGACAGACAGAGCTCTGTTCTACAGCTGTGGGGACTGACTGGAGGGAGAAGAGGAGAGGGGTAGAGGGGACAGACAGAGCTCTGTTCTACAGCTGTAGGGACTGACTGGAGGGAGAAGAGGAGATGGGGAGAGGGGTAGAGGGGGAGATGGGGAGAGGGGACAGACAGAGCTCTGTTCTACAGCTGTGGGTACTGACTGGAGGGAGAAGAGGAGATGGGGAGAGGGGACAGACAGAGCTCTGTTCTACAGCTGTGGGGACTGACTGGAGGGAGAAGAGGAGATGGGGAGAGGGGACAGACAGAGCTCTGTTCTACAGCTGTGGGGACTGACTGGAGGGAGAAGAGGAGATGGGGAGAGGGGTAGAGGGGGAGATGGGGAGAGGGGACAGACAGAGCTCTGTTCTACAGCTGTGGGGACTGACTGGAGGGAGAAGAGGAGATGGGGAGAGGGGACAGACAGAGCTCTGTTCTACAGCTGTGGGGACTGACTGGAGGGAGAAGAGGAGATGGGGAGAGGGGTAGAGGGGGAGATGGGGAGAGGGGACAGACAGAGCTCTGTTCTACAGCTGTGGGGACTGACTGGAGGGAGAAGATGAGATGGGGAGAGGGGACAGACAGAGCTCTGTTCTACAGCTGTGGGGACTGACTGGAGGGAGAAGAGGAGATGGGGAGAGGGGTAGAGGGGGAGATGGGGAGAGGGGACAGACAGAGCTCTGTTCTACAGCTGTGGGGACTGACTGGAGGGAGAAGAGGAGATGGGGAGAGGGGTAGAGGGGGAGATGGGGAGAGGGGACAGACAGAGCTCTGTTCTACAGCTGTGGGTACTGACTGGAGGGAGAAGAGGAGATGGGGAGAGGGGACAGACAGAGCTCTGTTCTACAGCTGTGGGGACTGACTGGAGGGAGAAGAGGAGATGGGGAGAGGGGACAGACAGAGCTCTGTTCTACAGCTGTAGGGACTGACTGGAGGGAGAAGATGAGATGGGGAGAGGGGTAGAGGGGGAGATGGGGAGAGGGGACAGACAGAGCTCTGTTCTACAGCTGTGGGGACTGACTGGAGGGAGAAGAGGAGATGGGGAGAGGGGACAGACAGAGCTCTGTTCTACAGCTGTGGGTACTGACTGGAGGGAGAAGAGGAGATGGGGAGAGGGGACAGACAGAGCTCTGTTCTACAGCTGTGGGTACTGACTGGAGGGAGAAGAGGAGATGGGGAGAGGGGACAGACAGAGCTCTGTTCTACAGCTGTGGGGACTGACTGGAGGGAGAAGATGAGATGGGGAGAGGGGTAGAGGGGGAGATGGGGAGAGGGGACAGACAGAGCTCTGTTCTACAGCTGTGGGGACTGACTGGAGGGAGAAGAGGAGATGGGGAGAGGGGACAGACAGAGCTCTGTTCTACAGCTGTGGGGACTGACTGGAGGGAGAAGATGAGATGGGGAGAGGGGTAGAGGGGTAGATGGGGAGAGAGGGAGGGAAAGAAGAGGAGTAGGAGGGACAGGGAGAGGGAGAGGAGAGGCGGGCAGGTAGGGACTGCTGTAAGGGACACGCCACACACACACACACACACACACACACGCCGTGTCATCTGTGCCGAAAGGTCTGGAGAGGAAATATTGCCGGAGACCAATGAGTGTGTCTTTCATAACGTTAGTCAGTATTCAATGTGTTCATTATCGCTGACACACTGAGTTCATTATCGCTGACACACTGGGTAACAATGTGTTCATTATCGCTGACACACTGAGTAAAAATGTGTTCATTATCGCTGTCACACTGAGTAACAATGTGTTCATTATCGCTGTCACACTGAGTAACAATGTGTTCATTATCGCTGACACTGAGTAACAATGTGTTCATTATCGCTGACACACTGAGTAACAATGTGTTCATTATCGCTGTCACACTGAGTAACAATGTGTTCATTATCGCTGACACTGAGTAACAATGTGTTCATTATCGCTGTCACACTAAGTAAAAATGTGTTCATTATCGCTGACACACTGGGTTACAATGTCTTCATTATCGTTGACACACTGAGTAACAATGTGTTCATTATCGCTGACACACTGAGTAACAATGTGTTCATTATCGCTGACACACTGAGTAACAATGTGTTCATTATCCCTGACACACTGAGTAACAATGTGTTCATTATCGCTGACACACTGAGGAACAATGTGTTCATTATCGCTGACACACTGAGTAACAATGTGTTCATTATCCCTGACACACTGAGTAACAATGTGTTCATTATCGCTGACACACTGAGTAACAATGTGTTCATTATCGCTGACACACTGTGTTCATTATCGCTGACACACTGAGGAACAATGTGTTCATTATCGCTGACACACTGAGTAACAATGTGTTCATTATCCCTGACACACTGAGTAACAATGTGTTCATTATCGCTGACACACTGGGTAACAATGTGTTCATTATCGCTGACACACTGAGTAACAATGTGTTCATTATCGCTGACACACTGGGTAACAGTGTTCATTATCGCTGACACACTGAGTAACAATGTGTTCATTAGTCTGATTATGTAGTACACACCAAGATGAGGTCCTTTATCTACTGACCCAGAGTCAGATGAGGTCCTTTATCTACTGACCCAGAGTCAGATGAACTCCTTTATCTACTGACCCAGAGTCAGATGAGGTCCTTTATCTACTGACCCAGAGTCAGATGAGGCCCTTTATCTACTGACCCAGAGTCAGATGAGGTCCTTTATCTACTGACCCAGAGTCAGATGAGGTCCTTTATCTACTGACCCAGAGTCAGATGAGGTCCTTTATCTACTGACCCAGAGTCAGATGAGGTCCTTTATCTACTGACCCAGAGTCAGATGAACTTGTGGATACCCTTTTTGTCTCTGCGTCCAGTATGACGCACGATGGCGTAGCAGTGCAGACGTGTTTTGTCGTCCTCTCGTGTACTTTTTGTATTTTTCGTCTTTTTTTGTATATATTTCAATTTATTTTCAATCTCTTTTCCATTTTTTTTATTAAATACACCTTCCGGAAACCCGCCTCACCCAATGTGATATGGATCTGTTAATTTTAGACCTTATAGCTAGAACCTCCATCAGAAGCTAGCCATCAGGAGCTAGCCATCAGAAGCTATCCATCAGGAGCTAGCCATCAGGAGCTAACCAGCTAATTAACTACTAGCTATTTAGTCATTGTTAGCCACTGCTAGCGGCCTTTACCTTCCGCACAGACACCAGACATTTTTATTTTAGCCTGGATAATACTTGCCAGCCTGCCAACATCTGCCAGCATCGGACTGTTCTCCACTACAACACCGGATTCCTGCCGTAAGCCCTGGACCTTAACTCCTGATCATCACAGCTAGCTAACTGCCACCGAGTGACCCAGCCCCAAAGCTAGCCCTGAGCCAGGCCCACCTCCCGGCCTACTCTGCCACCGAGTGACCCAGCCCCGAAACTAGCCCTGAGCCAGGCCCACCTCCCGGCCTACTCTGCCACCGAGTGACCCAGCCCCGAAACTAGCCCTGAGCCAGGCCCACCTCCCGGCCTACTCTGCCACCGAGTGACCCAGCCCCGAAACTAGCCCAGAGCCAGGCCCATCTCCCGGCCTACTCTGCCACCGAGTGACCCAGCCCCGAAACTAGCCCTGAGCCAGGCGCACCTCCCGGCCTACTCTGCCACCGAGTGACCCAGCCCCGAAACTAGCCCTGAGCCAGGCCCACCTCCCGGCCTACTCTGCCACCGAGTGACCCAGCCCCAAAGCTAGCCCTGAGCCAGGCCCACCTCCCGGCCTACTCTGCCACCGAGTGACCCATCCCCGAAACTAGCCCTGAGCCAGGCACACCTCCCGGCCTACTCTGCCACCGAGTGACCCAGCCCCGAAACTAGCCCTGAGCCAGGCCCACCTCCCGGCCTACTCTGCCACCGAGTGACCCAGCCCCAAAGCTAGCCCAGAGCCAGGCCCACCTCCCGGCCTACTCTGCCACCGAGTGACCCAGCCCCGAAACTAGCCCTGAGCCAGGCCCACCTCCCGGCCTACTCTGCCACCGAGTGACCCAGCCCCGAAACTAGCCCAGAGCCAGGCCCACCTCCCGGCCTACTCTGCCACCGAGTGACCCAGCCCCGAAACTAGCCCTGAGCCAGGTGCACCTCCCGGCCTACTCTGCCACCGAGTGACCCAGCCCCGAAACTACAGTGGGGGGGAAAAAGTATTTGATCCCCTGCTGATTTTGTACATTTGCCCACTGACAAAGAAATAATCAGTCTATAATTTTAATGGTAGGTTTATTTGAACAGTGAGAGACAGAATAACAACAAAAATATCCAGAAAAACGCTTGTTAAAAATGTTATAAATTGATATGCATTTTAATGAGGGAAAGCATCCGCTATGGGTCCGCGGTCAAACGACCACCCCTCATCACTGTCAAACGCTCCCTAAAACACTTCCGTGAGCAGGCCTTTCTAATCAACCTGGCCCGGGTATCCTGGAAGGATATTGACCTCATCCCGTCAGTCGAGGATGCCTGGTCGTTCTTTAAAAGTAATTTCCTCACCATCTTAAATAAGCATGCCCCATTCAAAAAATGCAGAACTAAGAACAAATATAGTCCTTGGTTCACTCCAGACCTGACTGCCCTTAACCAGCACTAAAACATCCTGTGGCGGACTGCACTAGCATCGAATAGCCCCCGCGATATGCAACTTTTCAGGGAAGTCAGGAACCAATACACGCAGTCAGTCAGGAACGCAAAGACTAGATTTTTCAAACAGAAATTTGCATCCTGTAGCTCTAACTCCAAAAAGTTTTGGGACACTGTAAAGTCCATGGAGAATAAGAGTACCTCCTCCCAGCTGCCCACTGCACTGAGGCTAGGTAACACTGTCAACACCGATAAATCCACGATAATCGAGAATTTCAATAAGCATTTCTCTACGCCTGGCCATGCTTTCATCCTGGCTACCCCAACCCCTGCCAACAGCTCCGCACCCCCCGCAGCTACTCGCCCAAGCCTTCCCAGCTTCTCCTTCTCCCAAATCCAGACAGCTGAGGATCTGAAAGAGCTGCAAAACCTGGACCCGTACAAATCAGCTGGGCTAGACAATCTGGATTCTCTCTAAAATTATCCGCCGCCATTGTTGTAACCCCTATTACTAGCCTGTTCAACCTCTCTTTCGTATCGTCTGAGATCCCCAAAGATTGGAAAGCTGCCGCGATCATCCCCCTCTTCAAAGGGGGAGACACTCTAGACCCAAACTGTTACAGACCTATATCCATCCTGCCCTGCCTCTGTAAAGTCTTCGAAAGCCAAGTTAATAAACAGATCACTGACCATTTCGAATCCCACCGTACCTTCTCCGCTGTGCAATCCGGTTTCCGAGCTGGTCACGGGTGCACCTCAGCCACGCTCAAGGTCCTAAACGATATCATAACCGCCATCGATAAGAAACAATACTGTGCAGCCGTATTCATTGACCTGGCCAAGGCTTTTGACTCTGTTAATCACCACATCCTCATCGGCAGACTCAGTAGCCTTGGTTTCTCAAATGACTGCCTCGCCTGGTTCACCAACTACTTCTCAGCCAGAGTTCAGTGTGTCAAATCGGAGGGCCTGTTGTCCGGGCCTCTGGCAGTCTCTATGGGGGTACCACAGGGTTCAATTCCCGGGCCGACTCTTTTCTCTGTATACATCAACGATGTCGCTCTTGCTGCGGATGATTCCCTGATCCACCTCTACGCAGACGACACCATTTTGTATACTTCTGGCCCTTCTTTGGACACTGTGCTAACTAACCTCAAAACGAACTTCAATGCCATACAACACTCCTTCCGTGGCCTCCAACTGCTCTTAAACGCTAGTAAAACCAAATGCATGCTCTTCAACCATTCGCTGCCCGCACCCGCCCGCCCGACTAGCATCACTACTCTGGACGGTTCTGACTTAGAATATGTGGACAACTACAAATACCTAGGTGTCTGGTTAGACTGTAAACTCTCCTTCCAGACTCATATTAAACATCTCCAATCCAAAATTAAATCTAGAATCGGCTTCCTATTTCGCAACAAAGCCTCCTTCACTCACGCCGCCAAACATACCATCGTAAAACTGACCATCCTACCGATCCTCGACGATGTCATTTACAAAATAGCTTCCAATACTCTACTCAGCAAGCTGGATGCAGTCTATCACAGTGCCATCCGTTTTGTCACCAAAGCCCCATATACTACCCACCACTGCGACCTGTATGCTCTCGTTGGCTGGCTCTCGCTACATATTCGTCGCCAGACCCACTAGCTCCAGGTCGATGCTAGGTAAAGCCTTATCTCAGCTCACTGGTCACAATAACAACATCCACCCATAGCACGCGCTCCAGCAGGTATATCTCACTGGTCACCCCAAAGCCAACACCTGCTTTGGCCGCCTTTCCTTCCAGTTCTCTGCTGCCAATGACTGGAACAAATTGCAAAAATCACTGAAGCTGGAGACTTATATTTCCCTCACTAACTTTAAACATCAGCTATCTGAGCAGCTAACCGATCGCTGCAGCTGTACATAGCCCATCTGTAAACAACCCACCCAATCTACCTACCTCATCCCCATATTGTTTTTATTTACCTTTCTGCTCTTTTGCACACCAGTATTTCTACTTGCACATCATCATCTGCTCAGCTTTCACTCCAGTGTTAATTTGCTAAATTGTAATTACTTCGCTACTATGGCCTATTTTTTGCCTTACCTCCTCACGCCATTTGCACACACTGTATATCGATTTTTTTTCTTCTTCTATTGTGTTATTGACTGTACGCTTGTTTACTCCATGTGTAACTCTGTTGTTGTTGTTTGTGTTGCACTGCTTTGCTTTATCTTGACCAGGTCGCTGTTGTAAATGAGAACTTGTTCTCAACTGGCCTACCTGGTTAAATAAAGGACTTGTTCTCAACTAGCCTACCTGGTTAAATAAATGTGAAAAAAAAGAAAATGAGGGAAGTTAGAGGTAGTTTCACGAGCCAATACCAACTAGCGTTAGCGCAATGACTGGAAGTCTACAGGAACAGCTAGCATGCTAGCTGTTGCCTTAGACTTATAATCATAATTGTGCCTGCACTTGTTAGCAACTTTTTTAAACCGCACGCAGAGACAAAAATGATATCCATGAGTTCATCTGACTCTGAGGAAGTAGATAAAGGGCATCATGAACTAAATCGTGAACTAAATCATGAACTAAATCGTGAACTATCCTGAACTAAATCGTGAACTATCCTGAACTAAATCGTGAACTATCCTGAACTAAATCGTGAACTATCCTGAACTAAATCGTGAACTATCCTGAACTAAATTGTGAACTAAATCGTGAACTATCCTGAACTAAATCATGAACTAAATCGTGAACTAAATCGTGAACTATCCCAAACTAAATCGTGAACTATGCTGAACTAAATCGTGAACTATCCCGAACTAAATCGTGAACTATCCTGAACTAAATCATGAACTATCCTGAACTAAATCATGAACTAAATCGTGAACTATCCTGAACTAAATCGTGAACTATCCCGAACTAAATCGTGAACTATCCCAAACTAAATCGTGAACTATCCTGAACTAAATCGTGAACTATCCCGAACTAAATCGTGAACTATCCTGAACTAAATCATGAACTATCCTGAACTAAATCATGAACTAAATCGTGAACTATCCTGAACTAAATCGTGAACTATCCCGAACTAAATCGTGAACTATCCTGAACTAAATCATGAACTATCCTGAACTAAATCATGAACTAAATCGTGAACTATCCTGAACAAAATCATGAACTATCCTGAACTAAATCGTGAACTATCCTGAACAAAATCGTGAACTATCCTGAACTAAATTGTGAACTATCCTAAACTAAATCGTGAACTAAATCGTGAACTATCCTGAACTAAATCGTGAACTATCCCGAACTAAATCGTGAACTATCCTGAACTAAATCATGAACTATCCTGAACTAAATCATGAACTAAATCGTGAACTATCCTGAACAAAATCATGAACTATCCTGAACTAAATCGTGAACTATCCTGAACAAAATCGTGAACTATCCTGAACTAAATTGTGAACTATCCTAAACTAAATCGTTAACTAAATCGTGAACTATCCTGAACTAAATCATGAACTAAATCGTGAACTAAATCATGAACTAAATCATGAACTATCCTGAACTAAATCGTGAACTATCCCGAACTAAATTGTGAACTATCCTGAACTGAATCGTGAACTATCCCGAACTAAATCGTGAACTATCCTGAACTAAATCGTGAACTATCCCGAACTAAATCGTGAACTATCCTGAACTAAATCATGAACTATCCTGAACTAAATCATGAACTAAATCGTGAACTATCCTGAACAAAATCATGAACTATCCTGAACTAAATCGTGAACTATCCTGAACAAAATCGTGAACTATCCTGAACTAAATTGTGAACTATCCTAAACTAAATCGTGAACTAAATCGTGAACTATCCTGAACTAAATCATGAACTAAATCGTGAACTAAATCATGAACTAAATCATGAACTATCCTGAACTAAATCGTGAACTATCCCGAACTAAATTGTGAACTATCCTGAACTGAATCGTGAACTATCCCGAACTAAATCGTGAACTATCCTGAACTAAATCGTGAACTATCCCGAACTATATTGTGAACTATCCTGAACTAAATCGTGAACTATCCTGAACTAAATCGTGAACTATCCTGAACTAAATCGTGAACTATCCTGAACTGAATCGTGAACTATCATGAACTAAATCATGAACTATCCCGAACTAAATCGTGAACTATCCCGAACTAAATCGTGAACTATCCCGAACTAAATCGTGAACTATCCTGAACTATATCGTGAACTATCCTGAACTATGTCGTGAACTATCCTGAACTAAATCGTGAACTATCCTGAACTAAATCGTGAACTATCCTGAACTAAATCGTGAACTATCCTGAACTAAATCGTGAACTATCCTGAACTAAATCGTGAACTATCCTGAACTAAATCGTGAACTATCCTGAACTAAATCGTGAACTATCCTGAACTAAATTGTGAACTATCCTGAACTAAATTGTGAACTAAATCGTGAACTATCCTGAACTAAATCATGAACTAAATCGTGAACTAAATCGTGAACTATCCCGAACTAAATCGTGAACTATCCTGAACTAAATCGTGAACTATCCCGAACTAAATCGTGAACTATCCTGAACTAAATCATGAACTATCCTGAACTAAATCATGAACTAAATCGTGAACTATCCTGAACTAAATCGTGAACTATCCCGAACTAAATCGTGAACTATCCTGAACTAAATCATGAACTATCCTGAACTAAATCATGAACTAAATCGTGAACTATCCTGAACAAAATCATGAACTATCCTGAACTAAATCGTGAACTATCCTGAACAAAATCGTGAACTATCCTGAACTAAATTGTGAACTATCCTAAACTAAATCGTGAACTAAATCGTGAACTATCCTGAACTAAATCATGAACTAAATCGTGAACTAAATCATGAACTAAATCATGAACTATCCTGAACTAAATCGTGAACTATCCCGAACTAAATTGTGAACTATCCTGAACTAAATCGTGAACTATCCCGAACTAAATCGTGAACTATCCTGAACTAAATCGTGAACTATCCCGAACTATATCGTGAACTATCCTGAACTAAATCGTGAACTATCCTGAACTAAATCGTGAACTATCCTGAACTAAATCGTGAACTATCCTGAACTAAATCGTGAACTATCATGAACTAAATCATGAACTATCCCGAACTAAATCGTGAACTATCCCGAACTAAATCGTGAACTAAATCATGAACTAAATCATGAACTATCCTGAACTAAATCGTGAACTATCCCGAACTAAATTGTGAACTATCCCGAACTAAATCGTGAACTATCCCGAACTAAATCGTGAACTATCCTGAACTAAATCGTGAACTATCCCGAACTATATCGTGAACTATCCTGAACTAAATCGTGAACTATCCTGAACTAAATCGTGAACTATCCTGAACTAAATCGTGAACTATCCTGAACTAAATCATGAACTATCATGAACTAAATCATGAACTATCCCGAACTAAATCGTGAACTATCCCGAACTAAATCGTGAACTATCCCGAACTAAATCGTGAACTATCCTGAACTATATAGTGAACTATCCTGAACTATATCGTGAACTATCCTGAACTAAATCGTGAACTATCCTGAACTAAATCGTGAACTATCCTAAATCGTGAACTATCCTGAACTAAATCGTGAACTATCCTGAACTAAATCATGAACTATCCTGAACTAAATCGTGAACTATCCTGAACTAAATCATGAACTATCCTGAACTAAATCGTGAACTATCCTGAACTAAATCGTGAACTATCCTGAACTATATCGTGAACTATCCTGAACTATATCGTGAACTATCCTGAACTAAATTGTGAACTATCCTGAACTAAATCGTGAACTATCCCGAACTAAATCGTGAACTATCCTGAACTAAATCGTGAACTATCCCGAACTATATCGTGAACTATCCTGAACTAAATCGTGAACTATCCTGAACTAAATCGTGAACTATCCTGAACTAAATCGTGAACTATCCTGAACTAAATCGTGAACTATCATGAACTAAATCATGAACTATCCCTAACTAAATCGTGAACTATCCCGAACTAAATCGTGAACTATCCCGAACTAAATCGTGAACTATCCCGAACTATATAGTGAACTATCCTGAACTATATCGTGAACTATCCTGAACTAAATCGTGAACTATCCTGAACTAAATCGTGAACTATCCTAAATCGTGAACTATCCTGAACTAAATCGTGAACTATCCTGAACTAAATCGTGAACTATCCTGAACTAAATCGTGAACTATCCTGAACTAAATCGTGAACTATCCTGAACTAAATCGTGAACTATCCTGAACTATATCGTGAACTATCCTGAACTAAATCGTGAACTATCCTGAACTAAATCGTGAACTATCCTGAACTAAATCGTGAACTATCCTGAACTAAATCATGAACTATCCTGAACTAAATCATGAACTAAATCGTGAACTAAATCATGAACTATCCTGAACTAAATCGTGAACTATCCTGAACTAAATCGTGAACTATCCCGAACTAAATCATGAACTATCCTGAACTAAATCGTGAACTATCCTGAACTATATCGTGAACTATCCTGAACTATATCGTGAACTATCCTGAACTAAATCATGAACTATCCTGAACTAAATCGTGAACTATCCTGAACTAAATCATGAACTATCCTGAACTAAATCATGAACTAAATCGTGAACTAAATCATGAACTATCCTGAACTAAATCGTGAACTATCCCGAACTAAATCATGAACTATCCTGAACTAAATCGTGAACTATCCTGAACTAAATCATGAACTAAATCGTGAACTAAATCATGAACTATCCTGAACTAAATCGTGAACTATCCCGAACTAAATCATGAACTAAATGGTGAAAGTAGAAGGTACAAAAAGCTAATAAGAAATGGTGTTGTTCTCTCTCTCTCTCTCTCTCTCTCCCCCTAGATTCCTTATTACGTCGATAAAGCAATGCACTGCACAGTATGTGTGTGTTCATATTTCTCCCCGTAGGCCACTGGGTTCTGTTTGGTCGTTTGGTCACTAGGTGCGAGCTACAGCTCCATGGTAACTGAGAGCGTTGTGCCGGATGGTTCGGTATCTGGTTATTTTGGCAAGGTGTTACTGAGAGAGACGGAACTCTGTAAATGTCATACAAATTACACATTCTGTTCCTCTGGGTTCCTGCAGGTACTCTTTGCTCAAATTGTGTGAGAGTGGGCTAGTGGGTTTGCGTGTTTGTGCGAGACAGAAGGACTGTTATGTGGGTTGGGGTTTGGGTGGAGACACGGCCTAACAGAGGAAATCTCACACATGGAAGGGAAGCCTGCAACAACAGCCAGGCAGCAGGCCCTTGAGACAGCCCGAGACAGCCTTCTGCACTCTGCTCTCCAGACCTGGGTTCAAATAATATTCAAAATCGATCAAATACTTTCTAGTCTTCCTGTAGTGCCAGATTCCATTGCGCCAGGTAAACTCAATCAAGCCCAGATAAAGTATTCAGAATAGTATTTTAACCCAGGTCCGCAGCTCTCTACTCTGGCAGCAAAAAGGATAACGGAATCAGAACCACTTCAAACAAAGAAAGGCTGAACCCAAAGAGATCTTTACACGACTAACTTCCACAGCCAGACACATTCATCTCCCTGACGTGTTGAAAACAGCAAGAGATAAACATTCTTCTAATCTAGTCATACACAGGGAAGTTTCAGACAGACAGAAAACTAAAAATACACAACTATTTTCATAGAATCAGAGCAGAGAAATGAAATAAAAAGAGAGGAGGGGAAAACAAATGAAAAAGAAGCTCTAGACAGGATTCATCCTAATCCTCTCTGTGGTGAAGAGGAGACAGGATTCATCCTAATCCTCTCTGTGGTGAAGAGGAGACAGGATTCATCCTAATCCTCTCTGTGGTGAAGAGGAGACAGGATTCATCCTAATCCTCTCTGTGGTGAAGAAGGAGACAGGATTCATCCTAATCCTCTCTGTGGTGAAGAGGAGACAGGATTCATCCTAATCCTCTCTGTGGTGAAGGACAGGATTCATCCTAAGCCTCTCTGTGGTGAAGAGGAGACAGGATTCATCCTAATCCTCTCTGTGGTGAAGGACAGGATTCATCCTAATCCTCTCTGTGGTGAAGAGGAGACAGGATTCATCCTAATCCTCTCTGTGGTGAAGAGGAGACAGGATTCATCCTAATCCTCTCTGTGGTGAAGGACAGGATTCATCCTAATCCTCTCTGTGGTGAAGAGGAGACAGGATTCATCCTAATCCTCTCTGTGGTGAAGAGGAGACAGGATTCATCCTAATCCTCTCTGTGGTGAAGGGGAGACAGGATTCATCCTAATCCTCTCTGTGGTGAAGATGAGACAGGATTCATCCTAATCCTCTCTTTGGTGAAGAGGAGACAGGATTCATCCTAATCCTCTCTGTGGTGAAGAGGAGACAGGATTCATCCTAATCCTCTCTGTGGTGAAGAGGAGACAGGATTCATCCTAATCCTCTCTGTGGTGAAGGACAGGATTCATCCTAATCCTCTCTGTGGTGAAGGACAGGATTCATCCTAATCCTCTATGTGGTGAAAGACAGGATTCATCCTAATCCTCTCTGTGGTGAAGAGGAGACAGGATTCATCCTAATCCTCTCTGTGGTGAAGCGGAGACAGGATTCATCCTAATCCTCTCTGTGGTGAAGGACAGGATTCATCCTAATCCTCTCTGTGGTGAAGAGGAGACAGGATTCATCCTAATCCTCTCTGTGGTGAAGAGAAGACAGGATTCATCCTAATCCTCTCTGTGGTGAAGGACAGGATTCATCCTAATCCTCTCTGTGGTGAAGAGGAGACAGGATTCATCCTAATCCTCTCTGTGGTGAAGAGGAGACAGGATTCATCCTAATCCTCTCTGTGGTGAAGGACAGGATTCATCCTAATCCTCTCTGTGGTGAAGGACAGGATTCATCCTAATCCTCTCTGTGGTGAAGGACAGGATTCATCCTAATCCTCTCTGTGGTGAAGAGGAGACAGGATTCATCCTAATCCTCTCTGTGGTGAAGGACAGGATTCATCCTAATCCTCTCTGTGGTGAAGGACAGGATTCATCCTAATCCTCTCTGTGGTGAAGAGGAGACAGGATTCATCCTAATCCTCTCTGTGGTGAAGAGAAGACAGGATTCATCCTAATCCTCTCTGTGGTGAAGCGGAGACAGGATTCATCCTAATCCTCTCTGTGGTGAAGAGGAGACAGGATTCATCCTAATCCTCTCTGTGGTGAAGAGGAGAAGGAAGGAGGGATGAAGAAGACTTTGCCTTCTTCAAAAGGTGAAAAAAGTAGGGAGAATAGAGAGAATGCAGGCCTGATAGTGGGCTGCTGTCTGGCAGAATGCAGGCCTGATAGTGGGCTGCTGTCTGGCAGAATGCAGGCCTGATAGTGGGCTGCTGTCTGGCAGATTGCAGGCCTGATAGTGGGCTGCTGTCTGGCAGAATGCAGGCCTGATAGTGGAATGTCTGGCAGAATGCAGGCCTGATAGTGGGCTGCTGTCTGGCAGAATGCAGGCCTGATAGTGGGCTGCTGTCTGGCAGAATGCAGGCCTGATAGTGGGATGTCTGGCAGAATGCAGGCCTGATAGTGGGCTGCTGTCTGGCAGAATGCAGGCCTGATAGTGGGCTGTCTGGCAGAATGCAGGCCTGATAGTGGGATGTCTGGCAGAATGCAGGCCTAATAGTGGGCTGCTGTCTGGCAGAATGCAGGCCTGATAGTGGGCTGTCTGGAAGAATGCAGGCCTGATAGTGGGCTGCTGTCTGGCAGAATGCAGGCCTGATAGTGGGCTGCTGTCTGGCAGATTGCAGGCCTGATAGTGGGCTGCTGTCTGGCAGAATGCAGGCCTGATAGTGGAATGTCTGGCAGAATGCAGGCCTGATAGTGGGCTGCTGTCTGGCAGAATGCAGGCCTGATAGTGGGCTGCTGTCTGGCAGAATGCAGGCCTGATAGTGGGATGTCTGGCAGAATGCAGGCCTGATAGTGGGCTGCTGTCTGGCAGAATGCAGGCCTGATAGTGGGCTGTCTGGCAGAATGCAGGCCTGATAGTGGGATGTCTGGCAGAATGCAGGCCTAATAGTGGGCTGCTGTCTGGCAGAATGCAGGCCTGATAGTGGGCTGCTGTCTGGCAGAATGCAGGCCTAATAGTGGGCTGTCTGGCAGAATGCAGGCCTGATAGTGAGCTGTCTGGCAGAATGCAGGCCTGATAGTGGGCTGCTGTCTGGCAGAATGCAGGCCTGATAGTGGGCTGTCTGGCAGAATGCAGGCCTGATAGTGGGCTGTCTGGCAGAATGCAGGCCTGATAGTGGGCTGTCTGGCAGAATGCAGGCCTGATAGTGGGCTGTCTGGCAGAATGCAGGCCTGATAGTGGGCTATCTGGCAAACAGTAGACTCCTCCAGAAATATGTCCTAGTTTCCCCTCATCTCTCAGCAGCAGGGAAAAGCTTTCGCTCGCTCTCTGTCTCCTAATAAATCAAATAAAATGTTATCGTCATGGACCAATACAACCTCTCTCTCTAATATTGGCAGCATCATTCACCCTCAGTTCTCTTCTCTGAACCTGGTATCCATATATATGTTCCAAATCCTCTTGGGATGCAGCCCATGTTGACTCCTGCTCTATCTAATCTCTCTCACTGGACCCACTGGACCCACTCCAGTACACTGACTCTGGACCCACTGGACCCACTCCAGTACACTGACTCTGGACCCACTCCAGTACACTGACTCTGGACCCACTCCAGTACACTGACTCTGGACCCACTGGACCCACTCCAGTACACTGACTCTGGACCCACTGGACCCACTCCAGTACACAGACTCTGGACCCACTGGACCCACTCCAGTACACTGACTCTGGACCCACTGGACCCACTCCAGTACACTGACTCTGGACCCACTGTACCCACTTCAGTACACTGACTCTTTACCCACTGGACCCACTCCAGTACACAGACTCTGGACCCACTGGACCCACTCCAGTACACTGACTCTGGACCCACTGGACCCACTCCAGTACACTGACTCTTTATCCACTGGACCCACTCCAGTACACTGACTCTGGACCCACTGGACCCACTCCAGTACACAGACTCTGGACCCACTGGACCCACTCCAGTACACTGACTCTGGACCCACTAGACCCACTCCAGTACACTGACTCTGGACCCACTGGACCCACTCTAGTACACTGACTCTGGACCCACTCCAGTACACTGACTCTGGACCCACTGGACCCACTCTAGTACACTGACTCTGGACCCACTGGACCCACTCCAGTACACTGACTCTGGACCCACTGGACCCACTCCAGTACACAGACTCTTTACCTACTGGACCCACTCCAGTACACTGACTCTGGACCCACTGGACCCACTCCAGTACACTGACTCTTTACCTACTGGACCCACTCCAGTACACTGACTCTGGACCCACTGGACCCACTCCAGTACACTGACTCTGGACCCACTGGACCCACTCCAGTACACAGACTCTTTACCCACTGGACCCACTCCAGTACACTGACTCTGGACCCACTGGACCCACTCCAGTACACTGACTCTGGACCCACTGGACCCACTCCAGTACACTGACTCTGGACCCAGTGGACCCACTCCAGTACACTGACTCTTTACCCACTGGACCCACTCCAGTACACTGACTCTGGACCCACTGGACCCACTCCAGTACACAGACTCTTTACCCACTGGACCCACTCCAGTACACTGACTCTGGACCCACTCCAGTACACTGACTCTGGACCCACTCCAGTACACTGACTCTTTACCCACTGGACCCACTCCAGTACACTGACTCTGGACCCACTCCAGTACACTGACTCTGGACCCACTCCAGTACACTGACTCTGGACCCAGTGGACCCACTCCAGTACACTGACTCTGGACCCACTGGACCCACTCTAGTACACTGACTCTGGACCCACTGGACCCACTCCAGTACACTGACTCGTTCCCCACTGGACCCACTCCAGTACACAGACTCTTTACCCACTGGACCCACTCCAGTACACTGACTCTGGACCCACTGGACCCACTCCAGTACACAGACTCTGGACCCACTGGACCCACTCCAGTACACTGACTCTGGACCCACTAGACCCACTCCAGTACACTGACTCTGGACCCACTGGACCCACTCTAGTACACTGACTCTGGACCCACTGGACCCACTCCAGTACACTGACTCTGGACCCACTGGACCCACTCTAGTACACTGACTCTGGACCCACTGGACCCACTCCAGTACACTGACTCTGGACCCACTCCAGTACACAGACTCTTTACCTACTGGACCCACTCCAGTACACTGACTCTGGACCCACTGGACCCACTCCAGTACACTGACTCTTTACCTACTGGACCCACTCCAGTACACTGACTCTGGACCCACTGGACCCACTCCAGTACACTGACTCTGGACCCACTGGACCCACTCCAGTACACAGACTCTTTACCCACTGGACCCACTCCAGTACACTGACTCTGGACCCACTGGACCCACTCCAGTACACTGACTCTGGACCCACTGGACCCACTCCAGTACACTGACTCTGGACCCAGTGGACCCACTCCAGTACACTGACTCTTTACCCACTGGACCCACTCCAGTACACTGACTCTGGACCCACTGGACCCACTCCAGTACACAGACTCTTTACCCACTGGACCCACTCCAGTACACTGACTCTGGACCCACTCCAGTACACTGACTCTGGACCCACTCCAGTACACTGACTCTTTACCCACTGGACCCACTCCAGTACACTGACTCTGGACCCACTCCAGTACACTGACTCTGGACCCACTCCAGTACACTGACTCTGGACCCAGTGGACCCACTCCAGTACACTGACTCTGGACCCACTGGACCCACTCTAGTACACTGACTCTGGACCCACTGGACCCACTCCAGTACACTGACTCGTTCCCCACTGGACCCACTCCAGTACACTGACTCTTTACCCACTGGACCCACTCCAGTTCAGCATTCAACCCTATTCTTCCCTCCAAGCTCGACACCAAGCTCAAAGCCCTGGGTCTGAACACCAACCTCTGCAACTGGATCCTGGACTTCCTGACGAGCCGACCACAGAGACAGTTTCTATCTACAAGCCATCAGACTGCTGAACACTTGAACTGGACTGACCACCTGCTCTGATTCTCCACACCTTAGCACACACACACACACACACACACACACACACACACACACACACACACACACACACACACACACACACACACACACACACACACACACACACACACACACACACACACACACACACACACACACACACACCAGTGCCTTCAGACAGCATTCATGCCTCTTGACTTATTCCACATTTTGTTGTGTGAATAAAAAAAATATATAAACTTGTTTGTTTTTTCTCACCCATCTACTCACAATACCCCATAATGACAAAGTGAAAACATGTTTTTAGAAAATGTTGCACATTTATATAAAATAAAATACAGAAATATCTAATTTACATAAGTATTTACACCTCTGAGTCAATACATGTTAGAATCACCTTTGGCAGTGATTATAGCTGTGAGTCTTTCTGGGTAATTCTCTAAGAGCTTTGCACACCTGGATTGTACAATATTTGCCCGTTTATTCTTTAAACAATTCTTCAAGCTCTGTCAAGTTGATCACTATTAGAAAACCATATTCAAGTCTTATCATAGATTTTCAAGCTGATTTAAGTCAAAACTGTAACTAGGCCACTCGGGGACATTCAATATCTTCTTGGTAAGCAACTCCAGTGTAGATTTAGCCTTGTGTTTTAGGTTATTGTCCTGCTGAAAGGTGAATTCATCTCCCAGTGTCTGTTGGAAAGCAGACTGAACCAGGTTTTCCTCTAGGATTTTGTCTGTGCTTAACTCTATTCCATGTATTTTTCCCTAAAAAAACTCCCCAGTCCTTAATGATGACAAGCATACCCATAACATGATGCAGCCACCACTATGCTGGAAAATATGAAGAGTGGGACTCAGTGATGTGTTGTGTTGGATTTGCCCCAAACATAACACTTCGTATTCAGGAGAAAAAGTTCATTGCCTTGCCACATTGTTTGCAGTTTCACTTTAGTGACATTATTTTGTACAGGCTTTCTTCTTTTCACTCTGACATTTTAGGTTTGTATCGTGGAGTAACTACAATGTTGTTGATCCATCCTCAGTTCTCTCCTATCACAGCCATTAAACTCTGTAACTGTTTTAAAGTCACCATTGGCCTCATGATGAAATCCCTGAGCGGTTTCCTTCCTCTCCGGCAACTGAGTTAGGAAGGACGCTTGTATCTTTGTAGTGACTGGGTGTATTGATACACCATGTAATTAATAACTGCACCATGCTCAAAGAGATATTCAATATTTTGTTTTACCCATCTACCAATCGGTGCCCTTCTTTGCAAACCATTGGAAAACATCCCTGGTCTTTGTGGTTGAATCTGTGTTTGAAATTCCCTGCTGGACTGAGGGACCTTCCAGATAATTTTATGTGTGGGGTACAGAGACGAGGTAGTCGTTCAGAAAGTCCATGCTACTTTTTACGTGACTTGTGAAGCAAATTGTTATTCCTAATCTTATTTAGGCTTGACAAGTTTAACAACATGGTACTAAACAGTAAAATATGACTGTAATATGACTGTAATATGACTGTAATATGACTGTAATATGACTGTAATATGACTGTACAAAAAAATGTAGGACCTAATAATGGTCTTGTTTATCATATAATCCAAATGCTTTTGTTATAATGTAATAACAGTAAACACATTTTCCAGATCAGGGAAAAACGTGCGGGTTTTGACCTGTAAAAGACAAGACATCGTTGCATGCAGCTGTTTCTCCTTCATAATAACTGGGACGAGAGACATGCCATGATTCCATTTCTTTGTACAGCGGCACCAATCAATCAATGGTAGTGAAAGGTTGTTGTATGGGGGTGTAGGGAAGTGGGGCAGGCTAGGTAAGGGCAGGACAGTGTGGGGGTGTATGGAAGTGGGGCAGGCTAGGAAAGTGCGGGGGTGTAGGGAAGTGGGGCAGGCTAGGTAAGGGCAGGAGAGTGTGGGGGTGTATGGAAGTGGGGCAGAACAGGAAAGTGTGGGGGTGTAGGGAAGTGGGGCAGGCTAGGTAAGGGCAGGACAGTGTGGGGGTGTATGGAAGTGGGGCAGGCTAGGAAAGTGCGGGGGTGTAGGGAAGTGGGGCAGGCTAGGTAAGGGCAGGAGAGTGTGGGGGTGTATGGAAGTGGGGCAGAACAGGAAAGTGTGGGGGTGTAGGGAAGTGGGGCAGGCTAGGTAAAGGCAGGACAGGAAAGTGTGGGGGTGTAGGGAAGTGGGGCAGGACAGGAAAGTGTGGGGGTGTAGGGAAGTGGGGCAGGTTAGGTAAAGGCAGGACAGGAAAGTGTGGGGGTGTATGGAAGTGGGGCAGAACAGGAAAGTGTGGGGGTGTAGGGAAGTGGGGCAGGCTAGGTAAAGGCAGGACAGGAAAGTGTGGGGGTGTAGGGAAGTGGGGCAGGACAGGAAAGTGTGGGGGTGTAGGGAAGTGGGGCAGGCTAGGTAAAGGCAGGACAGGAAAGTGTGGGGGTGTAGGGAAGTGGGGCAGGACAGGAAAGTGTGGGGGTGTAGGGAAGTGGGGCAGGCTAGGTAAGGGCAGGACAGTGTGGGGGTGTAGGGAAGTGGGGCAGAACAGGAAAGTGTGGGGGTGTAGGGAAGTGGGGCAGGCTAGGTAAGGGCAGGACAGTGTGGGGGTGTATGGAAGTGGGGCAGAACAGGAAAGTGTGGGGGTGTAGGGAAGTGGGGCAGGCTAGGTAAAGGCAGGACAGGAAAGTGTGGGGGTGTAGGGAAGTGGGGCAGGCTAGGTAAGGGCAGGACAGTGTGGGGGTGTATGGAAGTGGGGCAGAACAGGAGAGTGTGGGGGTGTAGGGAAGTGGGGCAGGCTAGGTAAGGGCAGGACAGTGTGGGGGTGTATGGAAGTGGGGCAGAACAGGAAAGTGTGGGGGTGTAGGGAAGTGGGGCAGGCTAGGTAAGGGCAGGACAGTGTGGGGGTGTATGGAAGTGGGGCAGAACAGGAAAGTGTGGGGGTGTAGGGAAGTGGGGCAGGCTAGGTAAAGGCAGGACAGGAAAGTGTGGGGGTGTAGGGAAGTGGGGCAGGACAGGAAAGTGTGGGGGTGTAGGGAAGTGGGGCAGGACAGGACAGTGTGGGGGTGTAGGGAAGTGGGGCAGGACAGGAAAGTGTGGCGGTGTAGGGAAGTGGGGTAGGTTAGGTAAAGGCAGGACAGGGTGGGGGTGAAGGGAAGTGGGGCAGGCACAACAGGACAGGGTGGGGGTGTAGGGAAGTAGGGCAGGCTAGATAAGGCCAGGACAGGGTGGGAGTGAAGAGAAGTGGGGCAGGCTAGATAAGGCCAGGACAGGGTGGGAGTGAAGGGAAGTGGGGTAGGTTAGGTAAAGGCAGGACAGGGTGGGGGTGAAGGGCAGGACAGGGTGGGGGTGAAGGGCAGGACAGGGTGGGGGTGAAGGGCAGGACAGGGTGGGGGTGAAGGGCAGGACAGTGTGGGGGTGAAGGGCAGGACAGGGTGGGGGTGTAGGGCAGGACAGGGTGGGGGTGAAGGGCAGGACAGGGTGGGGGTGAAGGGCAGGACAGGGTGGGGGTGAAGGGCAGGACAGGGTGGGGGTGAAGGGCAGGACAGGGTGGGGGTGAAGGGCAGGACAGGGTGGAGGTGAAGGGCAAGGGCAGGACAGGGTGGGGGTGAAGGGCAGGACAGGGTGGGGGTGAAGGGCAGGACAGTGTGGGGGTGAAGGGCAGGACAGGGTGGGGGTGAAGGGCAGGCTAGGTGAAGGGCAGGACAGGGTGGGGGTGAAGGGCAGGACAGGGTGGGGGTGAAGGGCAGGACAGTGTGGGGGTGAAGGGCAGGACAGGGTGGGGGTGAAGGGCAGGCTAGGTAAGGGCAGGACAGGGTGGGGGTGAAGGGCAGGACAGGGTGGGGGTGAAGGGCAGGACAGTGTGGGGGTGAAGGGCAGGACAGTGTGGGGGTGTAGGGCAGGACAGGGTGGGGGTGAAGGGCAGGACAGGGTGGGGGTGAAGGGCAGGACAGGGTGGGGGTGAAGGGCAGGACAGGGTGGGGGTGAAGGGCAGGACAGTGTGGGGGTGAAGGGCAGGACAGGGTGGGGGTGAAGGGCAGGCTAGGTAAGGGCAGGACAGGGTGGGGGTGAAGGGCAGGACAGTGTGGGGGTGAAGGGCAGGACAGGGTGGGGGTGTAGGGAAGTAGGGCAGGCTAGGTAAGGGCAGGACAGGGTGGGGGCTGTAGGGAAGTAGGGCAGGCTAGGTAAAGGCAGGACAGTGTGGGGGTGAAGGGCAGGACAGGGTGGGGGTGAAGGGCAGGCTAGGTAAGGGCAGGACAGGGTGGGGGTGAAGGGCAGGACAGGGTGGGGGTGAAGGGCAGGACAGTGTGGGGGTGAAGGGCAGGACAGGGTGGGGGTGTAGGGCAGGACAGGGTGGGGGTGAAGGGCAGGACAGGGTGGGGGTGAAGGGCAGGACAGGGTGGGGGTGAAGGGCAGGACAGGGTGGGGGTGAAGGGCAGGACAGGGTGGGGGTGAAGGGCAGGACAGGGTGGGGGTGAAGGGCAGGACAGTGTGGGGGTGAAGGGCAGGACAGGGTGGGGGTGTAGGGAAGTAGGGCAGGCTAGGTAAGGGCAGGACAGGGTGGGGGTGTAGGGAAGTAGGGCAGGCTAGGTAAGGGCAGGACAGGGTGGGGGTGAAGGGAAGTAGGGCAGGCTAGGTAAGGGCAGGACAGGGTGGGGGTGTAGGGAAGTAGGGCAGGCTAGGTAAAGGCAGGACAGTGTGGGGGTGAAGGGCAGGACAGGGCAGGAAAATACCTAATTATTTCAGAAATATTACACAACAACAACCTAGATATGACTGTCTGCGAAATACTTTCCCCAGAACATGTTTAGCTAACTCTCAGCTGTATCCAGTATGTTTTGAGTAACGTACATTTTGAAAGCTGGAAACCGAGGCTACGACGTACCTGAGTGGCTTTGTCCCTCATGCAGGGTTGACATGGGACATGGCTGCATTCCCGAGGCCAGTGACCGGACAGATATGGTCCAGTCAGGAGAAGATCCAGGGAAGAGGTGCGGCGGATACTACTACTGGAGGAGGAGGAGGAGGAGGAGGGTAGGCTGGCAAGGGGAGGAGGTTTGGGTCTCTCTGTAGGGAGGACAGGAGGGAGAGACGGAGAGGTGGAAGAAGAATAGATGTGTAGTTTAGACACATAACAGAACATGACATGACATTGAGAATATATGAATATATGCTCTCGTCTGGGTAGAATGGATGGTGGATTCTGTATGCGGACATCGGAGGGTTTGGAGTTAAGGGTAGAATGGATGGTGGATTCTGTCTGCGGACATCGGAGGGTTTGGAGTTAAGGGTAGAATGGATGGTGGATTCTGTCTGCGGACATCGGAGGGTTTGGAGTTAAGGGTAGAATGGATGGTGGATTCTGTCTGCGGACATCGGAGGGTTTGGAGTTAAGGGTAGAATGGATGGTGGATTCTGTATGCGGACATCGGAGGGTTTGGAGTTAAGGGTAGAATGGATGGTGGATTCTGTATGCGGACATCGGAGGGTTGGAGTTAAGGGTAGAACGGATGGTGGATTGGCCGCTGTGCTTGAAGAGGAAATGAGGAATGTATAATTATTTAACTACAGGTACTGTAGATGTGAGCGAAATAGCTTTAAGTCGCAGTAGAAGTATTGTTGTTTGTTAGTTTAGTCCAATTAGGTTAGGGATGGTGGGGGGAAGTATAAATATATATATTTTTAAAAGGGTGATTTGAAATTATGCAAACAATTAAATTCATAGAACGTACAATGTTTCTGCAATATTAAAGCTGATCTACCCCCCCACACAAAAAATAAATACAAATAAACGGCCCCCTTCCTCCCTCTCCTCTCCTCTCCTCTCCTCTCCTCTCCTCTCCTCTCCTCTCCTCTCCTCTCCTCTCCTCTCCTCCTCTCATAACTCCCTCTCCTCTCCTCTCCTCTCCTCTCCTCTCCTCTCCTCTCCTCTCCTCTCCTCTCCCTCTCCTCTCCTCCTCTCCTCTCCTCTCCTCTCCCTCCTCCTCTCCTCTCCCTCTCCTCCTCTCCTCTCCTCTCCCTCTCCTCTCCTCTCCTCCTCTCTCTCCTCTCCTCTCCTCTCCTCCTCTCACTCCCTCTCCTCTCATCTCCTCTCCTCTCCTCTCCTCTCCTCTCCTCTCCTCTCCTCTCATAACTCCCTCTCCTCTCCTCTCCTCTCCCTGCCCTCTCCTCTCCTCCTCTCATAACTCCCTCTCCTCTCCTCTCCTCTCCTCTCCTCTCCTCTCCTCTCCTCTCCTCTCCTCTCCTCTCCTCTCCTCTCCTCTCCTCTCATAACTCCCTCTCCTCTCCTTCAGACAGACACACATTCTAAAGTTCTCTCGCCTCTAACAATCCCCTCCTTCTGCCCTCGTTCCCACTGCTGTTAGGACTAGGCAATACAACTACACTTCTGGCCTCGTTCCCACTGCTGTTAGGACTAGGCAATACAACTACACTTCTGCCCTCGTTCCCACTGCTGTTAGGACTAGGCAATACAACTACACTTCTGCCCCTCGTTCCCACTGCTGTTAGGACTAGGCAATACAACTACACTTCTGCCCTCGTTCCCACTGCTGTTAGGACTAGGCAATACAACTACACTTCTGCCCTCGTTCCCACTGCTGTTAGGACTAGGCAATACAACTACACTTCTGCCCTCGTTCCCACTGCTGTTAGGACTAGGCAATACAACTACACTTCTGCCCTCGTTCCCACTGCTGTTAGGACTAGGCAATACAACTACACATCTGCCCTCGTTCCCACTGCTGTTAGGACTAGGCAATACAACTACACTTCTGGCCTCGTTCCCACTGCTGTTAGGACTAGGCAATACAACTACACTTCTGCCCTCGTTCCCACTGCTGTTAGGACTAGGCAATACAACTACACTTCTGCCCTCGTTCCCACTGCTGTTAGGACTAGGCAATACAACTACACATCTGCCCTCGTTCCCACTGCTGTTAGGACTAGGCAATACAACTACACATCTGCCCTCATTCCCACTGCTGTTAGGACTATGCAATACAACTACACTTCTGCCCTCGTTCCTACTGCTGTTAGGACTAGGCAATACAACTACACTTCTGCCCTCGTTCCCACTGCTGTTAGGACTAGGCAATACAACTACACTTCTGCCCTCGTTCCCACTGCTGTTAGGACTAGGCAATACAACTACACTTCTGCCCTCGTTCCCACTGCTGTTAGGACTAGGCAATACAACTACACTTCTGCCCTCGTTCCCACTGCTGTTAGGACTAGGCAATACAACTACACTTCTGGCCTCGTTCCCACTGCTGTTAGGACTAGGTGATAAAACTACACTTCTGCCCTCATTCCCACTGCTGTTAGGACTAGGCAATACAAATACACTTCTGCCCTCGTTCCCACTGCTGTTAGGACTAGGCAATACAACTACACTTCTGCCCTCGTTCCCACTGCTGTTAGGACTAGGCAATACAACTACACTTCTGCCCTCGTTCCCACTGCTGTTAGGACTAGGCAATACAACTACACTTCTGCCCTCGTTCCCACTGCTGTTAGGACTAGGCAATACAACTACACTTCTGCCCTCGTTCCCACTGCTGTTAGGACTAGGCAATACAACTACACTTCTGGCCTCGTTCCCACTGCTGTTAGGACTAGGTGATAAAACTACACTTCTGCCCTCGTTCTCAGTGCTGTTAGGACTAGGCAATACAACTACACTTCTGCCCTCGTTCTCACTGCTGTTAGGACTAGGTGATAAAACTACACTTCTGCCCTCGTTCTCACTGCTGTTAGGACTAGGCGATACAACTACACTTCTGCCCTCGTTCCCACTGCTGTTAGGACTAGGCAATACAACTACAATTCTGCCCTCGTTCCCACTGCTGTTAGGACTAGGCAATACAACTACACTTCTGCCCCTCGTTCCCACTGCTGTTAGGACTAGGCAATCACAACTACACTTCTGGCCTCGTTCCCACTGCTGTTAGGACTAGGTGATAAAACTACACTTCTGCCCTCGTTCTCAGTGCTGTTAGGACTAGGCAATACAACTACACTTCTGCCCTCGTTCTCACTGCTGTTAGGACTAGGTGATAAAACTACACTTCTGCCCCTCGTTCTCACTGCTGTTAGGACTAGGCGATACAACTACACTTCTGCCCTCGTTCCCACTGCTGTTAGGACTAGGCAATACAACTACAATTCTGCCCTCGTTCCCACTGCTGTTAGGACTAGGCAATACAACTACACTTCTGCCCTCGTTCCCACTGCTGTTAGGACTAGGCAATACAACTACACTTCTGCCCTCGTTCCCACTGCTGTTAGGACTAGGCAATACAACTACACTTCTGCCCTCGTTCCCACTGCTGTTAGGACTAGGCAATACAACTACACTTCTGCCCTCGTTCCCACTGCTGTTAGGACTAGGTGATAAAACTACACTTCTGCCCTCGTTCCCACTGCTGTTAGGACTAGGCAATACAACTACACTTCTGCCCTCGTTCCCACTGCTGTTAGGACTAGGCAATACAACTACACTTCTGCCCTCGTTCCCACTGCTGTTAGGACTAGGCAATACAACTACACTTCTGCCCTCGTTCCCACTGCTGTTAGGACTAGGCAATACAACTACACTTCTGCCCTCGTTCCCACTGCTGTTAGGACTAGGCAATACAACTACACTTCTGCCCTCGTTCCCACTGCTGTTAGGACTAGGCAATACAACTACACTTCTGCCCCTCGTTCCCACTGCTGTTAGGACTAGGCAATACAACTACACTTCTGCCCTCGTTCCCACTGCTGTTAGGACTAGGCAATACAACTACACTTCTGCCCTCGTTCCCACTGCTGTTAGGACTAGGCAATACAACTACACTTCTGCCCTCGTTCCCACTGCTGTTAGGACTAGGCAATACAACTACACTTCTGCCCTCGTTCCCACTGCTGTTAGGACTAGGCAATACCTTCTAATAAAACTACACGATCAAATATAAAGTGACAATGAAGGAAAGACCTATCTATTTATCACTCTCTCCATCTCTTCCCTCTCTCCCTCCTTTCTATGTCTCCCTCTCTCCACCTCTTCCTCTCCTTGCCATCTGTTTTGAAACGATATAATGCTGGTGTTTATCGTGTGGAAAGATACTGGGCTTTCCAGGAAGAGGGAGGGACAAACTTTGTGCTCATGAAAAGGTGAGAGCATGCCAGCGTAGACCACGGAATAAAATCCAGCGTAGACCACGTGGAATAAACATGCCAGCGTAGAACACGTGGAATAAACATGCCAGCGTAGACCACGTGGAATAAACATGCCAGCGTAGACCATGTGGAATAAACATGCCAGCGTAGACCATGTGGAATAAACATGCCAGCGTAGACCATGTGGAATAAACATGCCAGCGTAGAACACGTGGAATAAACATGCCAGCGTAGAACACGTGGAATAAACATGCCAGCGTAGACCACGTGGAATAAACATGCCAGCGTAGACCACGTGGAATAAACATGCCAGCGTAGACCACGTGGAATAAACATGCCAGCGTAGACCATGTGGAATAAACATGCCAGCGTAGACCATGTGGAATAAACATGCCAGCGTAGACCATGTGGAATAAACATGCCAGCGTAGACCATGTGGAATAAACATGAAGGTGCACGAGTACACCGGCATATATTCCTATTTATGAGCTGATCTAAGTGCATCTGGTGGTAGTAGTAGTAGTAGTAGTAGTAGTAGTAGTAGTAGTAGTGGTGTAGTAGCAGTAGTAGTAGTAGTGGTGGTAGTAGTAGTAGTGGTGGTAGAAGTAGTAGTAGTAGTAGTAGTGGTAGTAGTAGTAGTAGGTAGTGGCAGCAGCGGTGGTAGATAACAGGCAGCAGCAGCAGCGGCGGCAGTAGCAGCAGCAGCAGCAGCGGCAGCAGCCGAGCAGCGCGGCGGCAGCAGCAGCGTGGCGCAGCACACCGGCAGCAGCAGCAGGGGCGGTAGCAGCAGCAGGCAGCAGCAGCGCGGCGGCAGCAACAACGGCAGCAGCAGCGGCGCGGCAGCAGCAGCAGCAGCAGCGGCAGCGCAGCAGCGGCAGCAGCAGCAGCAGCAGCAGCAGCAGCAGCAGCAGCAGGGCAGCAGCGCAGCGGCAGCAGCAGCAGCAGCGGGAGCAGCAGTCAGCAGCAGCAGCAGCAGCGGCGGCGGCGGCAGCAGCAGCGGCAGTGAGCAGCAGCAGCAGCGGCGCGGCGGCGGCAGCAGCTGCGGCAGTAAGCAGCGGCAGCAGCAGCAGCGGCGGCAGCGGCGGCAGCAGCAGCAGCGGCGGCAGCGGTGTCACAGCAGCAGCAGCAGCGGCAGCAGCAGCAGCAGCAGCAGCGGCAGCAGCCAGCGGCAGCGGCAGCAGCAGCAGCGGCAGCAGCAGCAGCGCGGCAGCAGCAGCAGCACCAGCAGCACGACAGCAGCGGAGCAGCAGCAGCAGAGCGGCAGCCGCAGCAGCAACGGCGGCAGCAGCAGCAGCAGCAGCAGCAGCAGCGGCAGCAGCAGCACAGCGGGCCAGCAGCAGCAGCGGGCGCAGCAGCAGCAGCAGCAGCAGCAGTGGCAGCAGCAGGGCAGCAGCGGCGGCACAGCAGCAGCAGCAGCAGCAGCGGCAGCAGCAGCACAGCAGCAGCAGCGGAGCAGGGCAGCAGCAGCAGCCAGCAGTGGCGGCAGCAGCA